>NW_019215507.1:0-11018 GCF_002532875.2 Varroa jacobsoni | reverse complement strand
ATATAAATAATTATTATTAAAAAAATTAAATATTATGGTCGGCGTTAAGATCTATTCAAATTAAATAATGGATATATATTGTCATCAGCGAATGCGAAACAGTTTTCGAATTGGTTTTTATTCGCTGCTATATACACACCTCTTGCGTAACACGGGTTGTCAAAACAGAATAAAACTGGTTACAGAGCTTGTTTCATGATAACTGTATGTTTTCAATTATCTCTATTTATGCTAGTATCTTCTATATTGAATCTAGATTCCAAAAATAGGCAGAATTAGCTAACTACGGGAAACAAGTAATTTACGTATCGATGTATGAAGTTTTGAGAAACTGTACAAGATATACCTACTTCTGTATTAAATGGAGGTGTTTTTCGATATTGCTTTTTCTCAATTTTCAATCTAGCAACGGCAAAACGACCCAAAGGAATCGACGTGAAAGAACGGGTACTCTTTGCCGTCGACGTCACGTTAACGTCCACGCTGGCCACATTGTCAAACCTGAACGCTGCGGTAGGCATCGCCATCCTCGACGTATGGCGCCGTTTTCCCACCGTGATTGATTAAGCTGTCTTAGATTACTATAAGGAAGCGGCAAGAAAACATTGCACTGAAACAAGCTCCAGTCTATAAATATAGCTAGATATGTGGTAATGGATATATAGGCACTATATCTATGAATACGCATAGATAAAAAAAACCAAACGGCAGGCGAATGTTTTATAGCTCCTGTAAAATGGGATAGATTTCGTTGTCGTCCCTTTCGGATCTCGTGGTAGCGCCACATACGTTTTTTACGGCACTAAATGAGCGTAAATGTCACTATACGTGCGTCAATTCGTTTTATTGAACACGTACAAATTGGGAAACACAAACATGATAAGTAAGAGATTTGGACACTAGATACTTTATCACTGCATAATTTTTAATAAGAACTAAGTTGTCATTTTCCTCTGTAGAGAATTTCAATTTCATTAGTCGACGTTGTGCGTGCTGTATTTATTTCGGAACTCTTGTTCTATGAACAGATCGTGTTTATAGCGTGGCTAATGAACTGGACATTAACAGTAATTAAAGAACGAAACTGCTATGTAAGAGGCATCTAAAATCATATGGAACCTTTAACATTATTGTGAGTTGGACGCATCGTAATCGCTCGAAAAAATTGCAAGAATTGTTTTTAAAAACAAAAAATACGGGAAATCTATTTGAACCAGTTCGATTTACTGAGCGCTGTTTGTCGACGGCCATTATGATAGTAGAAAATATTGCATGTTTAACCTAATCAGACGGAAAAGACCATACCAAATGTAAGTAAGATAGCAATGAAGTTAATTGCAATAGCTGGCCGACAATGGCAAGATGGACCGCAATATATTTGTATAGAAAAATAGTTGTAAATGGGTACTTGTAAATGCGTATAAATTATCGTCATAAACTGCTGACAGCTGCGTGTAAACTAAATAGAAACAGCGCATACCTATGTAACTATATTATATAATATACGACCAAGGAAGCATATACTAAAGCAACAAATTGTAGGAAATATAATAATAGGCTGTTTAAATATGTAATTGTAATAGGTCGATAAGAGGCAACGAAAGTTCATTACAGCAGTCAAAGTTCATGATATGGTCGCCCCTTGCCCCTAAAGTTCGCTTTGCCAGTTAGGTCAATAATTTTTTTTCGCATAATTACTCCAAGTCATTCAGCAGTTTCTGTTTCAGTATAACAATAATGTATATATATATATATATAAAGTGATTGTATTACTATGAACGAAGTGAATATATTATCTGAATTAATGTAACTCGAGGGGTATCAATACACGGTATTGCGTAAGATGCTCCTGCATTAGCCGATGGTATGTCTGCGTTCACGATTTCTAGTTTTCAATTGCATGCACAGATGTGCACGCGCCAGATAGTACCACATCCCGAGGTAAGCGGTATGTTTCGCACGCAGTTTCTGATGTTTAGTCTATGCAGAAATCTTCTGTCGCTCTTTTACGGGTCGATTAGTTCTAGAATGATTGGAAAGTCAGTTTATCTGAAACGTCGGCCTGAACTATTGTTGGTTGCACTATGTCAGCTTTGTGATTTGCCGGAAAGTTTGCTTCGGCTTAATTGGCGATGTTAGAGTTAATTTTTGTATAAATTAAAATCGACTGCGGCGTGGAAGTGGTTATCTGGCAGTCGATTTCCGATGAGATCAGAGAGAAGAACGTCTAACCACGCTACGGCGCTTCCGATGAAACAACGTTTATCCGAAAAGCATCGGAGTTCAACAGGATGTTTTTATGGGCAGTCTTGCAAACCTTTTGTTCGGCTAATTAATCTTCTTGCATAGAAGTTAGCTTATTGCGACAACCAGAGTTGTGTAATCATTCCGAAATCACATTGTTCTGTGGGTTTCTTGCACAAGATTGCAACAGCTGTACACAGAAGCTAGGAGTGCCGGCGGATTAAAATCAATGGCTGTATAGAAATCCATATTAGCCAGATTGAGCCGTAAGCTTGTTGCTAGTTCTTATCTAGTGCCAAATCCTATAGATATTTTCGCAAAACTTTGCTAGACTCTACTTTTACGTGCAGCGTTTCGAAAGGCGGAAAAAACTGATCTTTTGCACCTCCATTGCATACCGTAACAGGTGCTTGTTAGGGCTGAATACTGACGGAGCCTAGGGAGCTGTACTTTTCTCCGTCTAAATTAAAACCTTCTGGAATTTCTGATCCATAGCCTTGTAACATATCTAGTAGCATCTTGAAGATGTTGAACAATATACCAACTTCCTTCGGCATCGTATCCGTGCGAAGAGAGTGCGCATTCGAAGCTGTGCTCTACTTGCAAACCCAAAAAAGTCGCGCAAATCTTGCAGGGTATTTAGATCAATATCCGAGTTTATTATTTCTGGAAAATTCATATAGGACAAATCCCGTATGATCGTCTGGTTTCTAATGATCATTTCATTGATCTTTATCACATTTCAGTCCTTACGTGTATTAGCCAGTAGACTTGTACTTAGCAACGGGCGGCTGCATTTGGCGGCATTCGTGGGGGCGTTTTAGAAGACATAGAGACTTGAGCATTTGTTACGGAAAAGCCTCTCACGTATTGAAAACGTGAGAGCGTCGCGAAGGATCTGAAACCATGGCTATTCCTGCTAAGCTGAAAAAGCTTTTCCCTCTAAGATCCGTTGATGATCTCGTCAATATTTTCAGGTAGGTACAAATTTTTATTATGACAGCGGCTATAAATAGTGCTTTGTAAATAAAAAAAAAAAATAGAATAAGATTATTCTGGCATCTTTATGCACATTTGTTATTCATGACTATAACTACACGATCCGCCTTAAGAAATGAAACGTCCCGGTTATCTCGTCCGCGATGAGAAGACTAATTGCAATGAGCTTTCCTGTCATATAAAAACCTTCTTCGAACAGTTCATTTGGTTAGTAAGACTAGTAAGAGCACAATTAAAATTTGAGAGGTATTGGTGAAAATTTAAAGGTTTATCTAAAACTGTTACATGTTGATCCTTACCTGCAGATGTATGCTGGACGGACCATCCGCTCCAGATTTAACCCTGACCTCGATTATTCTCGGCTATCTTGAAAATGTTTTGTGCGCAAAACCTCCGAGTGAGAATGCTGTCTCGGATAGCGAATCACAAAGCTCGGCGCAAGAAGATTTCCCCATTGTAAGTATTACAGAGTTTAGTACCAAATAGTGATTCTAATGTTAATTATTCCCATAACAGGACGTACGACAAGTTTGACATCGGTGATTAAGCAATAATTTTTATTATTCATTGACTGAGGACATCGCCTAAGTCTTTCGACTTCGTTAATACGTCTCGAGCTGTGAGTGAACTAACAAAAAGCGTTCTATGACCCTTGCCTAGACGGGGGTCTGTACAATTTTTTGACAACCAATGAGCCGTATCTTAACCGTTGCTTTTGTCGCAGGTGAACCTGGAGGAGGTCAGTGCATTGTATTCGCAGTTCTCAACGATGATTCGTGGATCGGTCGACCTTTCGGTGCAGGAAACAGGACCTCAACGAAGGTTAACACGTCCTCTGGTCAAAAAGATCTCAGACGTGATTTGGGATACTCTACATCGATCATACGGACAAGATCGGCCGCACCTTCAAAGCATCTTTAGCTATCTCACCGGTATAACTCAATGATGACCTTCCTAAACAAATTTCTTTGGCATTTACGTATTTGAATATTGACGATCGATGTTGCGAGGATGACGTTATGGACGTTATATTTGGTGCGCATCTGAACAGTCTTTAAATCACGTAGCAGGTATGGGAACAATTGACATGATCATAATTCCTATAAACAATGCGTGTGCATTTTTCGTTTCCATTCCAGCCAACAAGTTGGATTGTTTTGGCCTGGCGTATACGACAGTTGCCGCCTGTCAAGTACTAAACGTTAGCGACGTACGACTCTGTCTCAGCGAGGATCATGCCTGGATAATGTACGTTGATGCTGTAACGGGTCGAGAAGAAACCGCGGAGGTCACTTGGCATGGTAAGACACCCAAGCAAGACATAGTCTAGCTCACGGACACTTCATTCTGTCTACTAACAGTTCAGTTCTATTAAGTCTTATACAAACAACGACACGACAGGAATCAGAAGACAATTTCCGCATATAATTACTTTGAGATTGAATTTGATCATCTTTTAGGTAAGGTTGAGGATAGAAGAGGTCTACCCATTTCGCTGGGGGAGCGTTCGTGGTTGTACCTAAACGGACACGCCATTGAGTGCACTCGCTACACGGAAGTCGCGGCTGCGATACTGGCTATGAATCCGTATGCATCATCTACGGCAGACTCTGAGCTACTCATACAAATGCAAAAGGTGAAAACTGCTAGATTATCCAATAGTCGAGTGTCTCGGTTGCTCGGTCGGCAAAAGATACACAGCATCAGTACACTGCACTCTATGGAACATTTTGATTAATCTGTTTTGCTTTATTGTCATCTATGAGCTGTTAAAAATCTGAATGTTACTTGTTGTATCTGCGTTTTTCACAGAAACTTCTTTGGCTCATGTACGACGGAAGTCATCTGCGTGGTTATCCGATGGCATTGGGTATCTTAGGCGAGTTGGAATCCATGCAGGATTCACCAGAAGCCGAACACACCGCACTGGAGCTTTTCCAGGAAGCCGTGGAAATCGGTTAGTGAATCGCTCGTAGAGTACTACCAGCATAGCCACACATGCTCCCGTAACTGCATAGCATTACTGCGGAACTGTTTTTAAAGGTCGCAATAGTTACACATTCTTGTATCTGTCTATAATTAAAAAAAAAATACTAAATACAGATGCCGTGAAAATCATCTGTTACTAATGTTTGTCCTGTTTTCGTGTAACAAATATTTAGGTCGTACGGTATACGCAAATCACCATGTCTACCCATATACGTATTTGGGTAGTTTTATGTTTCGTTGTCAGCGGTTTGCTGATGCATTACACTGCTACGCAAGTGCGGCTCAGGTAATCCGAAATTTCAACTATGGCCGCGAAGATGAAGAGATCTACAAAGAGTTCATGGAAGTTAACAATGAGATCGTCCCCCAACTCATCAAATACGATGGTTAGTTGTCAGCGCTTAGTATTCCTCTAGTACACGACGTGTTTGTTCCTGTGACAACATTATACTGCGTAGGTTGAACTACATATTGTGGGAGATATTCACACGTATCTCTCTATGGCCATTTGTTTAATTGTGGTCTACAATTAACAAACAGGGTCTTTATTACGTTAATCGAAGGTCAACGCTACGAGACCTTGATTTTACATTTAACAGGATTTATTTATCCCATACAGAGTACTTCATCAGCTAACGGGAACGCTACCTAGTAATTTGTGGGAAAGATTGGGGTATCTAATCGCTGAATGCCACTGTTAAATGTATTCATTTGCGCACGTTTGTTCAGGCATCGTCGAGGACGCAACGTGTTTCGCTCAGTTGTTGCGATTGTGGGACGGACTGTGTGGCTGGGAAGAAGGTTCGAGCACACCAGTCCTCCATATCGGATGGGCAAAGCCGTTTGTTTCCGTCCTGAATAAGTTCCCTGCGTCGACCCGAAAAGCTGTCCATATAGTTAGTTTAGGCGATCCCGCGGACAGTTCTAGAAATAATAACAATGGTAGGTTTTTTATTCACTCAATCATATGACGTAAGATCGATATTTCAAGTCGCAATTTTAGTTTTAATTGTATTGTTTGCATATTAACGAACGACATATTCGTGTGCTGTAACTTTTGTGCTTTTAGAGATCAAATCGGAAAATGACCTGCAGCCCTCACCATCGTCTGGAGGTGAAGACAGAAGTGAAACCCCGACACGAAGGGGCAGTCAAAGTCGAAAGAGTCGAAATCAAGCCCAACATCTACATGATCGAAACGCTGAAGAGTCGACGAGCGGACAGCCGGTGCCTGGACCAGCTGACAGAGATGCAAAGGTAACAATTTTTGTTAGACTTCTATTTTTTCTTGTTACAGGGTTTAGCTGCTTTCTTGACTAACATTTTAGTGGCCAATTTTTCCGCTTTATTTAGTTTTTATTGTTATTGGTTTTTCGACGCGGGATGTGGCGCTTATGCTGGAAAAGAACCTAACCGACTGGCAAGATATGTAACACTTCTGTCATTATTTACCGCAAGCAGGAGGGCGAAGCATCCCAGGATATGAACGATAATGACATTAAAAAGGAATTTCGACGGGAGGAAAGCCCTGGCCTGTCGAAGGTCTCTGATGAGGAACGAGCATTTAGAGAAGAGCATGAAAAAAAACAGGACACAGTCGTATTCAGCAGTCAGGTCAGTATCTGTTTTTTGTCTGTCTGTGTCAAAATATTATGGACCTGACAAAGTCATGAACATATCTTGGTATGAGCTTCCAATGTATCACTGGACGTGTCTTGTCGTCTTTAAAGCAAAATTATTTTTTCAATTTTGGCTAATCTATTTTTATTTAACTCCACAGAAAATGATCGGTCTTCGGCATTTACTTCTGGCAGATAAACTCAACATTTCCGCCATTCAGCTACAGCTGACCGCGCAGAGTCATTTGGCCGGCAAGCACAAACTTGATGATGACAGTCGACGCAAACGTGTTCGCCGAGAATAGACACATATATATATACTACGTATGACATCATATGGAATTAGACACTCGCATATTCTCGGGGTTTATCAGTAATCCGTGTTTTGACAACGCTGCAGTTTAGCGGTTCTCATCTAGTAGCAGTAATGGTAGTGGTAGTACTATACAATGCCGATACGCAAACGCTGCAAGAGGTTCTCGCGCGGCCAACATTGAGGCATGGATCCCCATTTTCCAAGTTTTCGTTCGTCACCGCTTATCTCAGTCGCAGCAAAAGCAGTAACACGGTGACAGAACTGCATGCAGATGGAGTGCCATTGTTCACCATGGCAAAGTCAAGCAGTAGAAACGTGACTTATTGAAATATACAATGAGGATTTTGTGACCCGACCCGGACAGACACCAGATTTGTACATGAAAACCACGCATTACTATTATATATAATTCGTGACGATGATGATTGTGGAAAACGATAACGCTAGTAATTATGATTACCGTAATTTTTTTTTATTTCAATATCACGATAATGACCTTTCGGTTTCATGCATCTTGTGAGTGTGGCCGGATGTCCCTGGCAATGGATACGTACATTTCTCACTGCGAGTATGGGTGTGTATGCGTAAGGCTGGGTTGAAGCAACTTTCTAAACTCGAAAAAAAAAAGCAAACAAAAACGAACATTAAAATAATATGGATGAACTAATTAGTAGCTTACTCTACGAGCGACTTCTGTTTCGAGGCAACCGCACATACTTCAACGGAAAAAAGTGAAGAACAGGGAAAGGCAGAAGGAAACAAGCAACGTTAGAGCACCATATTTAGCGAAGGCCCTTTTGACGTAGCGTCATAATCTCCGTCGACTGGAGAGTGAGAAAGAAAGAAAGTGCGGGCGAAAATGAGGCAGTTTTCGCTGAAACTGAGCAAAAGACAAACAGAGCGGAGAAAAGGGGGATGAAGACGGCCTCGGTCACCGATACCCCCAAAGCGATTCGAGAAAGGCTTTGGAGGCCAGAGATAGCGTGTAGGATGATACAAAGATCTCTTTGTCACTATTTCAAGTCGTTCTAGACAACAGTAGAAGCTAGAGACATAACCATGTTTTATGTATTTTATCTTTTTTTCCTTATCCTACAGATAGCCATAGCAGTAAATGAGAAAGCACATCGCCGTCACTAACACCTCAATATGTGATAAGTGATTGAAAGTACGTACGACAACAAATTAATAATAGTAACGGCACTCCATATAAGTTTGTTCCAATCTTTTCATACATATACACACACAACCGATCACCCACACAAATGCACTAAAGTTGTAAATTCGTGGGCCCTCCCTATTTCATTGTATACTGTAGAAACGACATTGATAAAGTGTGAACGCGAAGAAGCTTATATGTGTGTGTCTTTGTGTGATTGTGCGTGTGCGTGCGTGCGTGCGTGCGTGCGTGTGTGTGGGTCTGAGTGTGTGACCTATGATGGGACGAAGCCCTGAAAAGGAAGCAAGCAAAAAAGAGAAAAGTATTTTAAATTTGTTCATTAAAAATTCGCCTTTATTGCTGTGCGATAGCTACGCTGTAGTCGCATAAGGCGACGAGACCCCCGAATTACTAAGGTAAAGGGCAGGCCAGAGTATGATTAGGTGGTGTGAAACAACACAACAACATGAGTGCCAGGATTTTCATAAAATTGAAAAAACGAATTAACGGCATATGAATGCCCCGACGTGTCGCAGCAGCAACTCAAGAATTGCGCAGGATTTCTGTTACGCACATAGATAGAAACTAATGTTTTTATGTACACGTACATTGAGCACGTGTGACTTGGTATGGGGACACCGAAGCCACCAAATGAGCCACAGAAAGAAACAGCATATATACAATTACGTTATGAATGAGTAAGAGAAACTTCAGAGCTATGATTCGTCGTATGTAGTCTCTACAATAACTTTCAGTAATATCCTGATCAGAAACAATCTTTCTTTGCCTGTGATCACATTCTGATAGTGTATCTTTAATGCAGTCATTGCTGTTACGTGTCTTTGATCTGAGCGGATCTATCAAAACAAACCGTTCTCCATGTTACATAGATTTAAAAGAAACGTCTAAACTAACAAGGCATCATTTGATTAATCGCCTCAGTGAACGACGACACCCTGTTTTTTTTTTTACTTCACTGCATTTGTTCCGATCACGGTCAAGAAGAACAGCTTTTTTTTCAGCGATTCCGTAGTGCGCAAGCGTGTTCATTTTTATTTTAAAACTACGTTGTGTCAAACAAGCTAATGAGCAACTGTTTTTTTTGTCATTCACTTATTATTGGGAGACGTGAGAAAAGAATAGCTATTGTTTACAATGCAAATGCATCTTTGGGTTCCTCTACGAACACAAGTAAGTTACTTCCTACAGTTTTTTCATTTTCGAACTTTGTTACCGCGCCTGTTCAACTCTGTGTTACAATACAAACACGCATATAGGTATAAAAGCGATAACTAACTCGCTAAATTGAAGGAGTAGCCACGGCGTGCTTTGCTTATTTAAAAAAATGTCCAATTAGAAAACGTTATTTGAGCTCGCAGATATTTTGTAGTATGTGAAAACCTCATATGACTCTCCTAGGTTTTACTGCCACCTTCGATTTTTTCCGAAATTTGAACCAATATCAAATAATATGCACCTTCAGTATGTGGCGTTGAACATCGACGGTAATGAACAAGGAACTAAGGTGTTTCTACTAATGGTGATATGTTTCTTGCAAAAACCTTATAATGCGTTATCTCTAACACATTATTATAAGTGAGGTTTTTTCTAAACTATGTAGAGGGGTATAAACGTATTTTCGTGAATATCTTCTATTTTTAGATTGTCCCGTGAACGTGTAAAATTAATTTCGAAGAATACATACTCGAGGAAAATCAGTGACCTCATAATGCTTGACCTTAGTAGATTCGTATTTATTGACACAAATAGAATGACTTATACCATCACTAGACAATTTCTCTTGGTGAAAAACTCTGTGCTAAAAAATGCTGCGGGCAGATTGCATGCGTCTAGCTTATTACATTTAAGCTGTTATATGTATGTACGTATGTATGTACGTATGTATGTATGTATGTATGCATGCGTGGATGGATGGATGTTTGCTATACTGTAGAGCGGGTATAGGACACGGATGCAGAGCATACCTATGAACCCGTAGTTGGTATTCATTCTTCACTAATATATATATATATATTTCATAATGTGTTTGCTATTTTGTTTCTTGAATGGTCTCAATAGTATGTATTTTTCGTGAATACGGTTCGTTAATCATTTAGCAGTGTATTTGATTTTTATCAAAAACTAGTAGGTATAACAGATGGAGAATCGAACGATGGAGGGCGAACATTACATTACACATCTGGGAAAATCATTCCGACAGATTATCTAATAAAGAAACAAAAAACACGAGTTCAAATAAGCGAAATTCTTCTACGCAAAGTCTAACCTACCTGTTCAGATTCGTTTTGATGATAGTGTAATTTAGGGGTAATGTGAAGAACTTCGTCTATTTTGCTAGGAGAGGAAAAAGGGAATCAAATACGTACGGTATGTAGCAAGAGTGAGAAGGAAAGAGGAGATGAAAATCGTGCAGATCCTATCAGCATGCGGCTAAGCCAAGAAATGTCAGTAACGACAGCACCAACAATTTAATATAATCACCACAAACCTAAGCCTACTTTAGACAAACCGACGCGAGGTGGTTACTTTTTCGAAGCTGATTGATACAATCTTTATATTCCGACCTAATTCCAAAGATTTCCTTATACATAAAATACCATTTTAAATGTCTCTTTAACCGCAGCGAAACTGAGCACCAAGACTGATGAAGTGTTGTAAGGCTATTCATATA
>NW_019215506.1:0-11035 GCF_002532875.2 Varroa jacobsoni | reverse complement strand
TTCGCTTCGAGATTTATATGGCCACCGTAATTTTGTTCATAGAATGATTAACTGCAATTCTATGAAATCAATGATAATTAAATAGTAGTATTGGAAACGAAAGTGTCAGACGAGATACTCTGTTCAAGCTTGTATCTACTGTTATATTATTGTCGAGTTTATCTGATAGTCCGCGTTAGGTGATGGACAATTCTCAATGACGAACGTTTCCATAAACATTCTGTATTCGACCATTTCGAACCATTCATTCTCTTTATGTATGTAATATATGTTTCTTGCCGTAACCTATGTCCGATATACGTAGCATGTCGTCCATGCTGTAATGCATGACTCGTTGCGCGTCGGCCGTATTTAGGGGCGATCATAACTGAACATCGCACGGGTTCGAGTAGTTATTATCTACTTATGTTTTTCGAGTACGAACAGGCTTCAGTCTATTTGACCAGTATTTTTGGAAGCTGTTAATCCAATCTCTCCCACTATATAGACTGCATATATCCACTACAGAGTCTAAACAGCATCTAAATTTTGCAAACGATAGACAAGTAACCCGCATCCTTCATGTACCAGTATTGTTCCAAAAGCTTTTTCGTGTCCTATTATCTGGAAACGAGGCGAACATGGGCAGAATATATATGTAGTACTAAGGGGCAGTGAATGGAGCTAACTCAGTTGCTTTCATGCAGTGCCTGTTCATGGTCCATCTATAGAGATGACTTCGCTCGTGCTCTCTCCAAGAAATGAGCGTGCATCATCACAGTGGGTGTCGCCAATGCAATATATGATAGAATTATTTCGACCGCTAATCCGACGCGGGCAAAGTTACGCACAAATTTCATAGTACGAGCCATCAAGGCGTGCCACATTGCGTGGGTACCAGCCTTATTGTGGTTGGCCTTCTGCATGTTGATTTCGCGAGAAACCGTACAAAGTGAACATGATTCTAATTTTATCCCGAGCTTGGTATATAAGACAAAAACTTATTCGGTATCGTTGCAACTGGTGGCTAGTTTTAGATTGGCTTGACAAATGTTAGCATGATTTCTGTACCTGATGTCAATGTTATTGGCGCGACAAATAAGAAAAAGCCCCAGCTTCATAATCCAAACTTATAGGCGCTGCAGTGTCAAGAAGCACTTGATTAAGTGCTTTGTAATAACATTTAAGTTTATGCTATACGTATAACTAAAATAGTCAGTACAAACGTACTGAATCGGTTAGTGGTTTACAAATGGCGTTTGGAGAATGTCATGTGTTTTTACAATGTCGCAAGCTTGTTAGCTTATTCCAATTAACGGCGCTGTGAAGCAAACATATTCTCTTGATACTATCTGGGTATAAAATCTTTTGAAAAAAAAATTTTGGCGCCCACATATGGGTCTATTTGCCTTAATTCAGCTACGACGTAAACTATTACAAAGCAATCTGTGCGGATACAGATAATTTATGGGAATTTTCATGGCAATTTCTATAAAGATATTTACATCATTTAGTATTTGCAGGAAGGCGCGCCGTATAATGAGATCAATGTATACAGAAAACGATAAAATCATACTGACCTCGCTTTCAGATCCTTAACAGGTTACCTCATATGGACGATCGATGTTAGGGGATTCGCTGCTCCAAGTTCGTCAGTTCACTCGACTCTGATGTTACTTGCGTCCGCATCCTACGCGCGCAGTTTGCCATCGAAAAAGAAGTCCTAAGAGAATTATCAGAGTGACTAGTCATCCAATGGCACAGGTTACCTGTACCTACGATTATTTTAGCACCATACTTTCCCTAGTCCTGCCTGATGCTACATTACAACCAGCAACCGCAATATGCCATATTATAATGTCTATTGTCTGGCAAAGTTTCCACTCCCTCGTAGCTGTGCCCAAAGACGACGCGTACTATATTGAACATGTGCTTGGTGCCTGTTGGACCGCCGGCAGTTGCTGCTGTTCTTCGTCATCAATGTACCTCGTCTGGTAGCTAACCGTTTTGTATAGTTGGATAATGAGGGACATGCACACCTAACCTATTACTGCAGTGACTCTAGCCTTAATAATAAAAATTTAACCATTGAGATCTTAAGGCAATTAAGCGTCAAACTTAATCAGGCCGTTGTTATATGATAACCATCGAAACAAGCAATCGTTTATCGATAGACTCTTGATACAATATGACGAAGTAAAAAGAAGGAGACATTTTAACACATTTCGAAATTATGCCGACAATTCAGGATTGGTAGATCATTATTCGATATTTGGGTTCTATGCTTAAAACGGAGGTCAAAGCGTGCCGTACCTATTTATGAAATCAACTCGAAAAAAAAATACATGTTATGGCTTAAATTATTATTTCATGTACGTATAATGACGAGTGCCAAATCGTGAACGATGTAGCGCACGTAAAGGTATGGTTTCGGTAGTGGATCAAGAAACGGGATTTCATATAACCGGCAATTCACATACAAATCGATGAGTTCTAAAAATGATTTAAAATATAATTTGTTTGTATGTGCGTGCTTATACATCGCGTCAGGAGAATCAACGTAAACCTCTCTTCTGGACAGTATATACTTTCTTGTTGGCTGTACTGTTGAGGGACGCTGTCGTCTCTATCTATGAACAAATATATATAGGCTGTTGTTAATGATAAGACGCAAAAAAACACTGTTTGCTCACACGACCAGGCGCACTCAACGCCTGCTACTATATTTTCCGGCCTTGGCGAAAGGTGCTTTTGTAGGTTTCGATCTCTTAGGCTTACTGGTACGATTACCAAAAATAGTAGCTCATTGTTGTAGGGGATCTTCTCTGTTCCGAGGAGCAAACTGACTACCGGCGGTGAGTTATGATAAACTGGACTTCACGTAACTGCTATAGGTGGCCGAGGTCAAAGCCGAGGCTGTCAAAAGTAAGAGTTGGGTGTGTCATGGGAGTAACTGCCTCGTTAGTCACTCTACCTTTCTGAAGTGTCGTCAAGCTTTCAGGTGCCTGTGTCAATTTTTTTTCCCTGAAAGCGTCATACTTGTATCTTTCAAACCATAACTCGTACGATAACATAGTATTAGGCCGACGCTTGCTGCGCCATCCTAGCCAAATTCTTCACCGTCATCACCGTTCATTTCAGTCCGCTTACATGTTACTGTTGGTTTTGACTTTTCGCCGTATTTTGTGCCTATTAGTTGAATCTATGCGCTAGTTTAATGAAAATATCCGAGTTCTAGGGTGCTGTGCCAGTGGACGCTGTCGCAGAAGCTCCCTTCGTTGCGTTGTCCTTTCTCCGAAACCGGTGCGGTTTTTAGAGTTAAGGGCTCGGTAAAATAACGTTTTGCTAGCTATACGTACAACAGTGATGATAGAACACCATATTGAATTGCGTATTCTAACTTCGGAGCATCAGTGCGTAATAATGCAGCGTAGTCATTAAGCGGGCGTAGTTCCGTCGACGGCTCTTGTTTATTCTAAGTCCCGCAGGACGTAAAGATTCTTGGGCCTTCATTGGTCATTCATAAGCATACTTGCATTGCAAGTGTAGAAGTTCAGGACGGACAGCGGGTATAGGGTCTGCCTAATATCATATAGTAGGATAGCTTTTATTATAAACTTTAGTTGATGATTAAATTAACATTGATTATATATGTACAAGATGAGAGATGTTATAAAAGAAATAGTACACAGGTTGGTTACAATGCCATCTAACGATAATTGGCCAAGGCGGTGCTCGTACAAACAGACGTCGACAAGGTACGTGACAATACGTACTGATACGTGCCTACCTAAATTGACGAACGATTGATTCGTGAGAATTGACGAGTAAAACAAATGACATACACACAGATAAGATAATCTGCATAAAATCGAACTCAGCGATTACGGATACTCGACTACTGCTTGGTCGATCACGGAGAGACGATGTTGCAACCGTTATTTATTATTCTCTTTAATCATAGAAATGCAGGTGAGGTTCATCTAGTGGAGGCACCATAACAAAGGTTATTTATGGAGAAATCGCTGAAAAAATAAATAACCTGTTGGCGTGATCAAAGAGCCGACCCGAATTGTTTAAGCATTTTATTATCTTCAGGACAATCTCTTCATTGAAAAACTTATTAAAAGAGCAACTTACCAGCTCTGTATAACTTGCCGTTTTTGTGCAAGTGTTAATGATAAGCTCAGTTTTATAGGACTGTAACCCATCGGGTTTGGCCAAAAGGCCTTGCATTTTACTATCTGCTACTTTTATTTTTAACATAAAGGGCGCACTCGGTTCCAGCGTAAACTTTATTATAGTGACTTGAAAGTTTTGTGTGTCTCTCGGCCAGTGATGGCAGCCGCTTGTAATTTCAACGATGATTTGTTTATACAGCGCTCTGCGAATGACGCGATTATCTATATCCGAAAGCTTATAATTCTACGCCTCCGCCAGCAGTACAAAGAATACACCTTTAGCGATGAAGCTACGTACGTAGAGAGTGCCGTAACAAATCTAGACGCTAAACTTATGCTATATTCCATATAAATATATGCCATATTCAACTATACAACAAGCATAGGTTACCACTGGTATATTTTAGACGCTTTACGGTTAAACGATTCCGAATTCTATGTAAACCACTAAAAAAAGTTCCCAAACTTTTATATTGCTTTAAGGTTAGACGACTTATATGAAGGGTTGCGTAGATTTTGTTCAGCTCGTGCTAGAGAGTATTGCGATTCGGAAGGTTGACTAAGCTCTTTTAGAATAAGGCAAAAGATCATACGTGTTATAGGTTGCTTTTATCTGATAATATGTTGCACGTTGATAATGTCGGAAAAAAACGCATTGCGCAATGATACGGCCGTTGCAGACGACTCTGTTTTTACTGACAGTTTTTCGTTAGCTTTGTAATGTATAAATTGAAACAGTGTTATTGCTGATATGAAAAAATGCTTTTGACAGTATATGATAGTAAATAAATCACTAGGAGTATTCTCATAGCCTACTATGAAGGTGCTATTTCGACTTAAATCAAACTCATATATATATATATATATATATATATATGTGAATAATGACTGGTAATAGCAGACAAGTCCAGTATTTTAAATAAGAACCGACGTACCCAAGTATTAATTGAGACAGCAGACCTTCCCTCTCGGTACCAACCGCAGCTACAAATAAAATCACCTGTTTTGTAATAATAAGAAGTAAAAAAGGGCATGTGATGGCCTCATTTTGATAGACTGATGATTTGCAATGAAATGCAATCTTATAAACAGTATGTCCGTCGCCCTATAGTAGCTTCTGTGAGGCTCCTTTTTTCCTCAGAAAGTTTGTCAAAAAGCTATCGTTTTACTATATATACACATGGTCGTACGTGTTCTCTTTGAAACGCGTGGTGTAAATGACAACCCCTACCTTCTACGTCGCTACAAATTGAAGGTACATATTTCTACCAGTGAATGCCTGTGGGCTAATCATAAGTTGGAGTTCGCTGTCTTAAGTGGTTAAGAGTGAAAGAAGGACGGTTCTACGGACTGCAGTAGCCCGTGCTGGCGTCTTTGGAATGGAAGATATGTTTCTTTTTTCGGCGACTGCGACGCAAGAACAGATCATGGGCCGTCGGGACTAGGGCGGATGGATTTTGATAGAATGATTGATGATGATTAATGTGTAAATGTTTGGGTCCGTATCCGGCTGTACGTCTCTTGGACGCGATAGCAAAGATCGAAAACGGCCTCAAGTGCAAGAAGGCTGTGTAAATGATCTAGGATTTTGAATTGGAAAATACCGCCAAAAGCTCCGGTTGTGCCCTGTTGCTAACTCTGCAATTGTTGTGGTTTGCCTAAAATCCACAAGACACACCCGGTGCTAATGCCGTTGCCAAGAGGTAGTCACCGCCTCGTCACACTGGGCTAACACTCGCCGCTAAATTAGCGCGATAAATGCGCGAGCGTTTAGTTTCGCTTAAGTCTATACGAATGTGATCACTCTATAGGTTAGCTTCACATCCCTTTTAGCTAGTGGCAAGATAGCAGTCAGCGAAAGTGCCATTTCAACAACTGTTGGCGTGCCAGCTACCGTCGATTAACTAATATAGTGTAGTCAAGGCATATGCAGACGGCTACGAAACACGACCGAACTGGGTTGTGATTCTTTGAGGGCGCGCTAAGATCGTCTATTCGCTGTGCCCAAACATTTTATTTCAAATAGTTTTTCCCGTATTCAGTGAAGAAGGAATAACGCTAAAAGGCCGACTAGTACCTGAATGAATAGGCTAGACGGTCAGGCTTTGATTCCTACAATAGCCTCTCCTCATCTTTGTTTATAGGACAACACCCATTCTGCAACTACTACTACTACTACTACTACTACTACTACACCGATGGTTCGACACTGGCGCCGCCTTCGAAAATGTTATTGTCAGGGTAGCGCCGACCAACCCAACCAGCCGCTAGACGAAGGCCAAACATAATAATAGTAAGCGGCTTATCCGATTCATCGTAATAGTCGTACAACTTTTTTTTACTACCCCTACTGCTGGTGGTGCTGCTGGTAGCTTTACATAGTCAGTTCAACGTTAGATCGACATCGCAAGGCTTGACAGTGGGTCAACGCAGCATATCGTCGTAAGAACTGTTGTTATCGTCGTTGTTCGACGTTTACTGTTTTTCTTTTCTGAAGCCGGCCAAATGACTGTTCATGATATTGATTTGTTTAGGTTTTGCAAGTGTGATCATTATTTTTAACCTCTCAGTCCTCATACATAGGCAGCCGGGCAGGTACGTACACAACGCGCACGCCTCCACCAGCTTTCACATAGTCCGCAGTCACTCGCGGATACACTGAGAAACCCACTGTGTTGAAGAACTGACTGCTACTGTTGGGCATCTATAAAAAGGAATGCCGCTTTTTGCGCCAGCAGGCCTTGAGGGCCTTGGATTCATCAATGCTCAGCTCCGCAGCTTCCCAGGTTGTTCGGTTGGCCTAACTCGGTAGGCTGCCTGCTGCAGCGGCTAGTGCACGCTATAGTGTGCTATATTCTGGCTTCCTATGTTAGCCCCGCTTGCTCTTCCACTTCCTATGCATATCTATTTATCACATTAAATTCTGTCTGATTTTAATTGTTTTTCCACAATAGCTCCCCCTAGTCTTTGAAAGAAAGCTTTCTGCTGCGCCAATTTACGTGGCAGTTAACGTATGCAATAGACACGCATGTTTAGCTGTAGTACAGATCAGATTTGAAACTCCTAACTGAAGTCGCTCTGAGTCGACCGTATGCCGACGTGTTCAACCGGCAATGACGCTTTGTACGTGCTGAGGCGTCTGCCGTCACTGGCGTGGTTGACATTGCTTCTACTGAAATTGTCAGTATCATCATTAGACTGATTTATTTGATGTGGGATGAAGTAAGGGCGTAATCGCCTTAGGGAGTGATTTGTTGCCTTATTTAAGAATAGAAAAAAAAAAACGAAGAGACCTGATAAGGGCGAAATAGGATGGAATTGAGAAAAACATAATGCTCTTCTGTAAGTGTGGAATGATTAACATAAATAGATGCTAAATTGACCGTTCTGGCAACCGGATGTTTGGTGTTAGTTGCCTTTGTCGTTTGGCTAGGATTACTATGCATTACATTTGAAATTTCTCCTATATAGTTAAAATTCAAGGAACAACGATGAAAAAGCTCTAAGTGAATTCACTGCTAAATGTGGTAAGGGGTACACCACCCGTGCTAGTGTAGACGAACCTCGACACGATTGCCCTTCTTGTACAATACACTATCTGGATAAGATGGCAGCCACCGACTGTAACACTGAAAATTCTTTTTGCTAACCGACGTTTCATACTGCATCGGCTAACAGATGCCCTACAGATTCAACCCAGAAATTTGTAATTCCGTTCTTACGTCGTCATGTTACAACTAAAGATATTCAATTTGATGTTTACAAAGGATTATTCGACAAAAGGAAGAGCGTCTCCAAGAACGAGGTCTGGTCTTCTTTGGGCAAATTTCTATTTTGTTATTCTTGTACAAGTCGCTCGTTAAGGTCGTGAATTAAACGATACCTTCGTCTATGGCCGATGCCTTGTTGGGGTTACGGTAAACATGATCAACTTCCATTTATGCTACAAATTCTGAACATGAAATTAATGTTCAATTGAGTAGAATCAGCGATGTCTGGTGGTGATTCAAGTTTACATCCGTTACTAGTATGACACACAGCCTTTTTCCCTTCATTTTACTTAAACGTATGACTGAACGTGAGCACGACCAGTTTCTTTGTGTGCACTTGTGTTGTCTAACTTTACACAACGGTCCCATGACAGCTTACTGGGTAACGAATTTGCTTGTTAGTGTTGGGGGGCACGTGGTGGCCTAGGTTCGAAACTGGGCATGGACACACGATTCGTTTCGTGCTAGGAGCCAGCCGCCTAATGAAGTATCAAACATCGCTAGCTGTCGTTTTACGGAGGCTTTCATAATGTGTCCCGTGGCCTCTTAAGTATGGAGTTGTTTCAATAAATATTGTAGCTTTCTTATTTGAGCGCTAGATCTGCCCTTTGGACGTATCTACAGGACTGCGAAATTTGGCAATATTAGCTATTGCAGAATAAAAGTTTCATATTCAATTTGCTTTTGCCTAACTGAAAAATGAGAGTGGTCTACTAAAAAAATAAGAGTAACACTGATTCAGGAAAAAGGATTGTCGAGTACACAGCGATGAGAGAAGATCATTGGTGTAGTCGTAAAGTCACCCATGTGATGTATGTTATGGCAGCATTATACCGAAATGTGTGGTCGACATTCGGGGACAGTTACTAAAATTCTCAAAACAACTCATCCCGTTTACGCAGCGGACAAAATCTGCAGATATTTAAGTAAAGGCCATCTTGGTTTACCTTCAGTGGAACCGTAGATACTGATTACAGAACTTGTTCAGTAAGTGACCGCAGGACGCGCGAGGTGGGGGCTTAATTCCGAACAAGCACCGTACTAGTGAACTGGCACTAAACGCTAGTACTG
Organism: Varroa jacobsoni; assembly: GCF_002532875.2. Lineage (NCBI taxonomy): Eukaryota > Metazoa > Arthropoda > Arachnida > Mesostigmata > Varroidae > Varroa > Varroa jacobsoni. The sequence continues at coordinate 2,034 of NW_019215506.1, read as the reverse complement.
ATCGGCCTTTCCTTAAGTCGTCTGTCTCTTCGCATGAAATTGACAGGGTAACGCTTGTCGGGCACAAACACACTACTTACAAAAGCAAAAATATAGTCATATCGAGGCTAATTAGACATCGTTTGATATTTGATTAGTGATTTCAGTGAAAACTTCGGTACGCCTTAAGCCAAACGACCATCGCAGTTGATTTCAATACACAAATATACTTCCTGCTGGAATTTTTCCCTTCTTGCAGTACTATCAGGTATTTATTCAACAGTTCAAAGTTGTGTTGATAAAAACGAGATAAATTTGGCGTCTTAAGGGACGGTACGATGACAAAACAACGCTACTTGTAAGCAGCAAAGCCCGTTAGAAGAAATGGCAACTTCTATGAAAAATATGTGCTCAGAGAACGGCAAACAATGTCTTGTACACATAAGCTGCCATCAAATTTTAGTACAGATAACTAAGAAAGTTTCTAGACTCGGATCTATACCGAAAAGTAGTTTGCGATTCTAAAATGCAAATAATGTCGTGATGCTCTTTTGAAATGTAAAGTTTTCCCTTTATACGAACTACTTGACGCACTAGAAAGCCACACCTGGCGTAAAAACTAGCATACTATTGGAGCTCTTCTTCGGTCGTGCCACTGAAAGAGTTGTATCATACCGCGTACGTACGTATGTGCGTATGGGTTCATTCTATGCAATGTACATAGCTAACAATTGCGTACGCTATATGCCTAGTTCTAGATATATTTTTCGAGAAAGCATATAACCCGTTGGCCGCAAGCACTGTTACCCTTTTGAAGAGAATTAACAGGATTTAATCGACTATATCTTCAGGAACCGATTCGGCCGGAAAAATGGATTCTGTTCCGCTACATTGCCTTAGGTTATTTTCTAGTAGTGCACTAAGTATCTCCTGTCTAAGATCCTCCTGTCCAATTACATTTACTGGATAATAAGGAACATACGCCAAACGATATTTGAGGTAAAATCAGGTCAATTTGATTATGACATAGTTATTTGGTAAATATATCATTGACAAGAAGCTAATTTACTACCTCTTTTCTATATATGTATATGTATATATAATATGCTGATCTTAAATAGAATGTCTCTACTACTAATTAAATCATTACAAGCTATAAGACCGATGTTAAATTGCTGGTGATCGGACCAGCGACCACCAAAATAGATTTAATTAATTTGATTGCAATCAACAGGTAACGCCATGTTTTAGAGTCGAATTAAAAACGAACAGGATAAAATCTAAGCAATGCCAGCTTGTCTAGGACATATGACCTAGTTGTTACAACAACAAGGTTATTGACAAGGTACTGATGTCTAACATGTAATTTGTTTAAGTAGAAAGAATATTTTCGTTCGATAGGGCTGACCGTATTCGGACGTATGCCTACGTATGTAAAAAGCCTCAGTAATTTATCGTAATGACGATTGTTTTTGTACTAGTAAGAGAAATTTGCCAAAAATATGGATCTATCGTGCTACTTCTGGCCGTGTTCCGGCCGTGTGTATACGGCAGGTTTTGCTTTAACGCCGACGGTGTCAATGTTTGCAGGGTGGTGAAACGTACTGTGTATAGGTGCACCAGACTATTTATCTATAATACCATCTCGATACTGTGCCTTGGTAATAAGCTTGTACGGTCTATGTAAGGGTGATTAGATGACGGTGTTCGATCGTTATCAATTCGTTATCGCGCATTTGTGTCACACAGGCATGGTTGATGGCGTCAAGTCTTATGTGGCAGATGTTTTTCTTTAAAGAAGAGGTGTTTCTCGGAAGTATTAAATCTATTTAATATCCTCTACTGCGTTTCTTTTATTAGTTCCGGCTCCAAGTAAGTCGGCTGTTTCTCGAATATCGTTCCGAAGTGACGAGTAAGTTATGAAAGTTCATTCAGTAGTCGTCTGCTTAAATGGGTTCCTAGTTCAATGGATCTATCGGGAAGTTGGGCTCAGTACCAGTATCACTAGGCAACCACAGTTGTGGAGTAGTAGTAGTAGTTGTAGTAGTTGTAGTA
>NW_019215505.1:0-11041 GCF_002532875.2 Varroa jacobsoni | reverse complement strand
CTCTATTGTGTATGCGTATTCATTAGGTAAGCAAATAAGAGTGAATACGACCGCGAATCGTCCAAATTACCGAGCTTAGTTAGCGAATCAGCTGCAAGAGCCGATTTTTACAACAAGCAGCCTTAGTAAAATACTGATCTCTCGAACGAGTTCTTTCCATCGCGCCCTCTCCATTATATATAGAATAGTGGAATATAGAAGACGCGTTCTGTGCGTTGCATGTGAGAACGGTCCAAGTGAGTGCGAGTCATACAACAACGACGCGACTGCATCCACCTCGTCGGAAAGTCGGAGTGGTTCTGGGTTGGCAATGCCCGTTCGGCTAATTTAACTACCCCACTCTTTTCCCAGGGGATGCTTGGTCCGTTCCGTTGAGTGTAAGCAGAATTAGCTATCCAGGCAGGCCAATTATGTTTCCAATAGGAACGCACGCGTAACAGCTATTCAGCCATGACCCCAACGCTTAGGTGCAGACCTCGTGTAAGGAAAATCCTCTTACATTACTAAAGAGAACACCTATATATTATAATAATAATATATCTTGCATTGGAAACGATTTATTTGTAGATCTTGGTACAGTTTAGTCTCAGATTAATTCGCTAATGTTGCTAATCTACTTACTGTGTGTACTTTTATTAGGGAAAAATACACATGTATAGTTGAAGGGACCGTAGGAAATTACTTTATGTGTTATTTATCCCAATGGAGAGAATTCACGAATATCTATCGTTCCCTGTATTATATGAAATACCCTGTTCCTTCCCGTGGCTGTGCGAAGAGAGCTAGAAGCAATCCCTTAATGGCCTAAGAATCGTCGCTTAATAAGCATATCGTGCTAGTGTTAACTTACTTAAAAACAGGATTATCATTGGAGAAACAGCTGAGGTTATGTGAAATAATATTCGCAGAAACACGTACACCTAATTACTATCATATTATAAAAATATTATCGTGTTCCGGTGCAGAGCGCGAGCACTTCACCGCTGCCGCAGCAGTGTTCGAGAGATTTTAGGCTACGACACCTTCCGGGCAGAGGATCGACCAATGGCGAAGCATTTATATGCTACACATGGCAAATACTATTTATGCATGGAATAGGCGGTTGCACTAGTTACCTCATAACTCTTATTTGCTAGGGTAGTAAAGAATACGTTATGTTAGCGAACGTTAAGCTAATTTAAACCATTTGGGGGGTGCTTCTGCTTACCTTATACCCCTGTTACAAACTGATCCATAATTCCTTCGGCGGGATTCTTCTGACCTGTCTAAACCTCTTCGGTGAGTAATGGGATGCTGTTAAAGATCAGTGAGTGACTGGATCTTATGCCCGTGTTTTTTGCACAATGAAGAATTCCCGCTTGCGTAACTTGATTGTCTCATGACCGCATTAGCAGTCGGTGCAAATAAATACCTCAACAACATACCTTTCTCCCAGCTCACCGGAGATGTGATCACGTTGTCGGGTCTTGAGGCTCCACTGATGCCCCCCACGCTTAATCCATTTTGTCATAACCGTGTCACTTATGACCCGACAGAGCAATGTGGTTGTCGTCGTCGTTATCGTGATCATCACCGGCACCATCATGCGATTAATAGAATATCTATGTTGAGGCCCATTGAAAATGGCGCGTCGTGGAAATATCAATCACCGGGTGTCTCTAGCCCTAGATATAATTCGTGCGTTCGTTTTCCTGCGTACAATACATCTGGCCAGAAGCTATACCGGCGTGTACGGGCCACTCAGATGCTAGATTATGCAATAGGTAGATAAAAATATACACTGGAATATGGGAGTTGCCAGAGATTTACACAGCAACAAACGTTTGGCTCATGAGATCCATCCGTCATTTTCAATAAAATATGTTATAAGTACGTCTTCGAACTTTTTGGACCTGTCTATATGCCGTAACAACATTGGACGCATAGTTTAAGCATAGTAGTTTGTGCCATAGAAGTTGCTTTGTCCAACGTATACGGTACCATTCTACCTATTCAAATTATTCTATTATCATGTTATCAAGCTGTAGTCAAAGAGTCAATTGCATCCACCTGCCTGAGCAATTGGATACGTTTACCTATTTATTTAGTTTATATGTTTTCGCTATAAATTATGATAGGTTCGTCCCTATGGCGCTGATATCAAAACACGCTGCTGACAGTAAAAGCGTACTTATGCATAGGCTACGAGTGCGATTTCAACGGCTTCATCTTTTTCTAGCTCAAGGATCTATTTAGATGTGGTCATAAAAGATATCTCACATCCCGGAACCAACTCCAATTCATATATTTAAAAATAGGCACCTTCTTTTTTTTTTACATCAAACGGGGGCAAGTGCGAGCGGTGAAGTGTTGCGACGGCGGCGGCCGCCATGTAGGCAGAGTGAGTTTATATTTGAGTGGATCAAAAAAAGTACATTGAATATATTTCTAGTAGTGTCCTAGGAAACGAGGATTCTAGAATAGTTCGCCGCTTTATCAAAGACGAATTAAATTAAATAGCTTAATGGATACACGCACCAGATTCTCTAAGAGACTGTGACCATAAGCCAACTGAAGACCAAATGACATTAGATTCTGCGAGTGAGACAAGTATCTGGAGAGGCCTGGCGTTTCAATTGTACGCTTCTTACAACCAAGTGCGGAAGAACGAGTCATCGTACCACGCTGCTTGCAGACAAGGGACCTAGGTTTTAATCAATCAATCTGATAAAGGTACCGCAGGATAAATCTCTGTCATTACCGACAATGAACAATAACCTGTTTGGAATCAAATCAAATTCGTACGAAAAATGATCTATTCGAAAATGATTTACAAACGATAATTTCAATGCTAAAAGCGATTAAATTCTCAATCGTATATGTGGGAGTTTGCAAATTATGGTTAGAATTAAAGCAGACGAAAAATGTATTTTTTCTTTCTTTCACTTCATCTATTACCAGCGCTTGTGTTTGACATGCTTCCCACCTTTTCCTGACATTATCAATAAAATTAGCACCACGCGAGAGCTGTCGATATGTCGCGGCAATGTTGGGCGATTGTTTCATCTCTATCTTCACCGTATCGTACTCACCTTACCCTCGTCCAAACCCAACCACAATCGGCACATTTTCTCGTTAAACAACAACCCGTTCTGGCCCTTTCTGTTCTTCACTCGACCTCACACATCATGCACATACAGTAGAAAAGACCTGGACGGGGACTTCCACCGTACTATCTAGGATATACCAGCGTTCCCGGTGAGTTTCGTCAGCACTAGTTAGGCAGGCTTCTCTGCGAGCTGTTTTCACCATCCGAACCGGCTGAGCGGCCGTCAGCAAATTGACTACAGACGAAGATATCACCGCACGTCATCTAGGTAGGTAGTCGGAAATCGATAAATAATAATTATACATTTTCGTCTGGAAGACGGTTATGGTTTACTTGTACCGCCACAGCGATAGCTTTTTTCTCGTCGGCGGTGGCAGATGTGGACTCTGCAGACTATAACCAAAAGCATGAAGATAGATGAAGCAGCGAATTCTTCGTCAGGCGCTGGATGTAACCGATAAAATGGAATGGGCCAGTCAGGAAGCTCTTTTTGAAATAAATACTATGTACTTGTAGCAAACAGTGTCTCTTAATGTCTTCAGTGGATTCCATTTGTAGTTGAATTTTTCATGGCGGACGAAGACACGAGCTTCAAATGTTCAAGCGCTGTGGTTTGTTTTCGGAATAGGACGGTTGGCGCGAGCTGAACCTCCATTGAGAAGTTTCACAGCAACTGCCGATATTGTAACGAAGCTTTACAGGAACCTCGACCGCGTATTGGGCTAAAGGGTATAACTTTTGAGACCACTCGAAAGCGGGTTGTGGAAAGGTTTTACAGAAACTACACGTACAAATAGAGAATCCGCTGCCTGTGGACAAAAATGATCGTCTCCAGCTTTGCAAAGTGTATCACGAATCTTGCTTATAGACCTTCACTATCACTTTTACGAGGCTTAGGTCACTCAAGGGTAGCTTTCAGTAGTTCATAGAATAGTTGTATTATATCTTGCTTTGTTGGTTTCCTTTCGAGGAACGGAGCCCTATTATTGGTCTTCGTCTTCCTGTGGCCTTCCAACTCTTGATAACGCCTTTTAAGGTTACGCGAAAACTTAAGTCGAAATGTTTCAGTCAATCATTCAAAATGTTCATATTAGGCACTCGCCGCGTCAGCGAATCTTGGAAGTTCACTTGGTCGAGATCGTGTTCTATATATAACAAAAAAGCTTAACATAAAAGTAAAACAAAATGTAACCTGATTTGGTGCACATAAATTCACTAGGTACCTTTCAATTGGCAACAAACCAGTGCAAAGAAATAACTTAGCAATAGGGTAAGCTCTATGATTAAGAAATAAATATGTTAAAAACACAGGATCCGTCGTGACGACAGACTTACAGAACCTATACGATCCTGAACTGTATGTTTTCCTTTGTCCTCATACAGTATAATATATATTGCGTATGTAGTTATTAGTTATTCGATCTCTATCACTCCTCACTACTTTGATCGGTGGCCTGTTTTGGACTTTCACAGGAAAGGACGAGCAGGCAGGCAGGCTCTGCAGCTGATGTCTTCTCGTCAAATACACTCGCATGCTCTGTGCTAGGATCGAAATGAGTTCGTTAGTAGTGTTATGGAAATGTGGAAAAATTGCATTTTTGCGCTTGACAAGTGTATAATTCCACTTAAAGCCTTGTTGAAGAAGCCGCCATAATCGCAATGTATATAGCTGGCGATTGAGCTAGGAAAATGGTTAACTAGCTGGCGCTCATCTCATGCGATGTTTGGTGTATTGTTCTCTCAATTTCAGGCTGGCCTTCATTACTACGCTCCTACCGTCCAATTAAATAGGGCCTGCTAATGATAAAAAGTAATTTCACTGCCGATTATTCTATTAGAAAAATAAAGACTTTCTGCAAAAATCCTAAGCAATGTATATGCTCATGATAGCAACCTCTAGAACATTGCGGTTATTTTTTTACACGCATGATGAATCTGTTATACATCGGCATTTTGACCTTAACCATCGGCACACTATTCAATGACTATGTCGCTTGTCCTTCTGACCCACGTGTAGCGTTATTCAAGTGAAGGATCAGCCAAAAAAGATGAATACGTAACGAACACAAATTGATAAAGGGGGCCAGTTTGGGCAAAGAGCATTACTATTTAGACTTACAGGCGAGGATGTCCTGAAAAGGGCCCTAAACTAATGGCAATACAAGACAGCGAAAGCAAACAAACAAACCGCGAGCCGTCTTTCGCTGCTGTTTTGTCACAGCAACAAACAGGAGCCGGCTGCTGTCGCTGTTGTTGCTGCGACTCGAGAACTACTATAGCGGCGACAATGTACAGTTAAAGCGAGTAACTGCTCCGAGGACTATCGAAGACCTAGGATTGGCTTCCGTTTCTGTACTCTGCTGCACTATTTTTGCTACTGCGAATTCGTTGTAAAAGAGCTTCATAGGAGGCCGCTAGACCCAGAACCCTGCTGGGTCACCCGCTGAACACCCGAAAAAGGAAAGTCGCTGTCGGCTGAGCCTTCTCAAGCAACGAGTAACATAAACTCTTTACGTCCTTTCTCGCAACAACTACGACAGTTCTTTAGGGTTCGCTCTCCGTCGATAACCTATCTTACTCTTTCTTCTTTGCCATCCACCCCACACTCCGGCGTGCCTCGCTCCTCCCTCGCTATTGCCAAACCTTTAAGCCTCAGAAGAACTTAGTGCATTGTTTGGGACAAGTAGGGATCTCCAGCTGAGCGAAGCCAAAGTAGCGGAGGAGCCAAGGAACACCATTCGGAATAGAGTTGGTTAGCAGCACAAATGGGGCACGGGAAGCGGGCCTGAAGGGAGACACACAGGCTGCGGCCACTCGGTGGGGTAGTACGCGCCAGTAGGTGGCTATGGTACCGGCTGCTGCAAGCGACGGTGAAAGCTGCAGTTGAGACTGTTTCAGTAGGGACGGGTGGCCTTAACGCATGTCCACCCTAGCTGGAGTACAGCCAGACCGCTAGGCTTCCTGGCCACCCTTCGGAGTCCCAGGCTAGTTGAACTGGCTAAGGCAGGTCTAGTGGTGTCGTCGAGCTCTCGGTCCAGCCATCCAGTTAGGCAGCGGAGCGAGGAGCCGTTCGCGACCCAGATACCGCGTTAGCAGACCAGTCAGCCAAGCAAGCAGTCGTCGACTGGGCCAGTTGCCACGGGAGCTGCGAGTAGCACATCCAAACAAGCAGCCGTCGTTGGCGTCGCCGCGGCTTTTGAGCAGACCGACTGGCCAGCTGAGTAGTGGCTGGGCCAGCAAGCGCGCGCGCGAGAGAGGGAGAGAGAGAGAAGGAATAGAACGAAGAACCAAGGAACGAGAGATATAGGGAAATGGGGATAGAAAGAATGAACGACAGCCAGGGAAAGGACGAGGAAAATGAGAGTATGCGAGAGACCGGTGGGAAGCATAGAAGCGAACGAAAGCCATCGGGTGAGCTGGCTGTAAGGGATCGGGACTTAGTCTAAGTCACCAAGGGTCTTCATTATTGGATTAAATTGAGCGGAAATAGAGAATGGAAAATAAGGCTCTATGGAGTGGTTCGTGTGGAAGCAGACTGTCCTGCCGGCGATCACCGCCGTCACTACGCTAGTCGCCGCTGCATAGCTCATTTTGCTATTACGACCGCTTTTGGTGCTGCTTTTCTGTCGTCATTCCAGTACTACACCAGCCATTGCTTCTATCGTTGCTGGCTCACTTGACTAACTGCGTTTAGCCCCTTTACACATTCGCAACCCCATTGCGACCACGACGATAGCAACAGAAAGGAGCAACCGTCCGTCTCATACGGGATTGCCTACATGCTGGGTTTTGGCTCATACGGATCGGCACGCTGAGCCACTGGGATTGGTACACGGTAACGATAAAAGCGGCAGCTTTAGCCACAGAACCAGTACCTAGCAAACTACCGCCCGTTGCTTTTCGCCGCCATCGTTGACGACCCGAGGCAGCTACGCTGGCAGACGAGCAGAAGCACAAGCAAGAGAAGAGGTGGTATCCAAAGGAGTGGGACGGGAACGAAGAAGAAAAGACTAGTTGCGTATTTATTGGGAGAACTTAGCTAGTAGCCAGTGTACACCGCTCCGCTGTGCTTCAGCCGCATTAGCAGGCTTTCGGCGACAGCAGCAGTAACAACAGACGGCCCCTAAGGAACTGGAGGGAGCGAATAAAAGGGAAAAGGGCGAGAGCGAAAGAGATGTAGGGATATAGGAATACGAAAAGTGGGTTTGTTGCTTGGTCCTTTGTTGCTTCGAGGTTCGGCAGAAAAGTCAAAGAATAGACGAGGCAGCAGGCTCAAGTTGGACATCTGGGCCAAAGGTGAAACAGGGAAAGTACCGGTGGATAAACACAGTCAAGGCAAAGTCGAACTAACTTATGAAGCAAGGAGCGGCGGCAGCAGCCTAGGAGATTATGTCGGATTCGTCTACTTTATGCAGTTTCTTCCGTTTTCCTTCTTGCTTAATTTGCACCTCGCTGTGCGAATCAGCGCTCGTGATGACATCCTACCATATACTTCCGCATGCAAACGTCAAGGCTTCCAACAACGTGCATCGGTCCAAGGCATAGCGACCATTCCTTTTGTAATGCTTATTAAGGGTACTGCTGGCAGCCGCTTCTGGCTCGCCGTTTTTCGTCTATGAACGTAGATCGAGTACGCTGTAGATCGTTTAAATTTCACGGGCACTGTCGTCACGCAACGACTTACTAACCTGGATTATGATTGTGACGGCGCGTGTGCGCTCAAACAGAGGTTTTTTGTGTGAACGTTCTTTTTATGCTACGGCAGTAAACAACGTCAAAGGCAAAAGTAGCACACGGCTATATTTTTTATTAAAAATTTCTACAACATCTACTGAACTGCCATAGTACTCAGTGGATATTAGATCTTCTGCGTGTTGAATTATTTTAGTTTCATCTAAGGAAACGCATGTTGCAAAGAAAAATTAATAGGCGAAAGAACTAGTTTTATTTAGATAATAGCATCGCGTACCGGTCGGCTAAGAGTATCATACGCAGTTGATACTCTGCCCGGTAAAAACAAACGCAAGCGTCCTGGCGTATAAATCAGTGACAAATGCAGAAAAAGCGTCCTCATATTGGCAAGTGTGTGGGCGGCAGGGAAAACACATTTCGCTATTTTTATGTGCATTTTAAACGTCCACTTTTGTGTTCAACATTTCGTTGGGCAGACAAACAAGACATGCTGTACGATCAAGGGCCTGGTGGGTATGGAGCCCTGGTTGTTTCCGCGCGCAAAGCTTGCATCTCGCTTGGCTGGGATTTCAAGGGACGGTACGAGCTCACAAAAAAAGAGAAAGATACAACGGTGTACCGGTATACGATGGATGAATATTCGACAGCGACACAGCAAGCAGGCAGACGAGAAAGCGACATTTTCCGTGTGAATTTCTGATCCGCCGAAGCGGCGTACTTAGAGGACCACTGCTCGAGCTGCGAACAGTTCGGCAAGAGGCGAGAGTCAGGCGTCAGTGTATGCTGGGGCGCACCGCCCTGTCGTTTCTACGTCCCCTTCCACTAGCGCCTACCTCACAAGAATGTATGGCCACTAGACAAGCGAAGGACAGCGGAGAAGAGCGCTGTACCGAGCTCTGAGCGATGCTCACTAGAGCACACAACATTACGTTGGGCTCTACTGGAGCGCCATTCGTATGTGGTGGTGTCGGATAGGACAGCATGCCCTAAGAGACCGCTACCGTATGGTCCGCAAAAGTCTTTCGGGGCGACCAATGGGTTTTGCCGACCCACTATGTATGATGGGCAACATTGCTCCAGTGAGCCGTTTTAGGCAGAATTTGCTTGCAGATTTTGGTAGTGCCTAAGGCAGCCCTGAAGCTGGGATATGATTACACCTACTTCCATTGCTTCCTTCCCTGATAGAACGGTAGCATTTAGGTACCTCTCTAGGTACTCATTCCGAAATGAGGGAGAGCCTCTGCCACTAGCCACGTATCTACATAGGTAAGGCTTATGCGCCAACTAATGCAGGTCTGCAAGCCCGAGTGTGGGTCCAGGTCCGAGAATGCGGTTAGGTACCTAAACTAAATCCGTTATGAATAACGGAACTCGCCGGAACAGGCCGCAGGCTGGCACAGATGGGCCCGACGGGGCAAGGAACTTAGTTCCTGATTTCTCGGTGGGCCTCAGCCTTCTGTTGACCCGGTTAGCCCGGTTAGTTAGATGCTACCACTGTTAGCATCAATAGTAGCTGTGGTACGGGGTGAACTCACAGAATCTTGCGATTGTGAGGTCATCTTAGGACACGGTGAGTCTTACTATTTATCCTTAACGATATGAGGGGCCGGGTCACCGTACCCGCCACCCAATCAGCCAGCCTGCCTAGCGAGGTTAGCAGCGATCGAGCAGGCTTGGAAACGCGGCTAGGTCCTGGTCTTTTTACTGGTAAGCTGTCTGCAGAGATGCTTCTGTATACCTCATATTCCACTATCTCCTCACCGTAGTTTTTCCACTTATTCGTGCACCCATGTGGTCGCTGGTCCTGGTCTAAATCTGCAATCAACATTTTCCATTTCTCGCGGCCCCAACCCGTTAGCGCCAGTTTTTGCCGTTCCAAAACCAATGATGGGCGCTCAACGCGAACGCCCGCTGAGAACACCCACAGCGTCCGCCACTAAGCAGTATTATCACCGGTAACTCCGCAAGAAGAAAGCCCTCTCAGGCAAAAGATAGAATGGTCCTCAAACAGTGTCTTTTCACTGTCGTAAGCATGAACGGAGCAAGCAGCAGGACCATTTTTCGGACTCTTTGAGCTCGCAAGCTTAAAACACCTAAAAAATAAGAATAGTTACCGGTCATAGCCGATTCAATGTTCACCGACGTGCTTATCGTTTGCACACCAAAGGTGGCCTGGAAGAAGCCTCAAAACGCGCTTTCCATTTTGAAGTAAGGAGCCTTATACGTCTGCCACGCTAAGCTCTTAAAGTAACGTATTCGGTGGTTGTTAGTCCTGCCGATATTGCAGTGTCAGGTGCGTTGCTGCCAGAAGAAAAAGAAGACGCTGGGAATCAGAAATCTGTAAGTGGCGCGCGATATCGCAAGAGCGCGACAGTCGTGATAGTTCGGATGGAGCTAAGTAGCCAAGGACATGATGTAAAAGCCCTTCAAAGTGATCGCGATTGGTCAACAGCAGCAAGACTGCTGACTTTGACAACAAGAATGGAAACGGACAGAAAGCGTTCAGCGTTAAGAATTCTGTCTGCTCGACATCGCCGCAGTGGAAAATGGCGATGTTGAGTAGGCTGGGAGTGCGACGTGACTAAGCTTCTCTACTTTTTTCGTTATATGGTTGCTTGGATTCACAGCGGCAGTTTGCTTCGGCTCCTGCTGCTGTTTCCTGGTCACATCAGTACAGCTCTGTCCTTCTGCCCTCAAACGGCTCCTGATCACCTCCTCACTATCCTGGCTCGGGGTCTTCGGCAGATTCATTCTTGAAGTCCGGTTGGATGGTACTACAAGGCAAAAGGCCAAGGCACGAGGGCTGCAGAAAAGAGTCCAAATCTGTGTTCGTTGTCTGTATCGGCAATGGGGACCGGATGAGTGTTGGTAGCAAGACTTACCTGCTTTCAAATCCGGGTTTCTGAAACGAGCGACGAGCAGAATCGGCACAAGTGAAGGCGATGGTTAAACACGAATCAGAGCCCGGTTACCCTCCTAAAGCTGCGGACGGCATCTCTTCACACATTCCCACTATCTCCATTACAGTTTCGCTCCTTTTGGCTTCCACTAACAGCACTGCCCTAACGTAGTCTTACTGACGTACATCCTTGTGGCTCCTGCTCTGTGTGGCTATTGGTATTTGCCCCCAGTCCCCGCTCCCTCCACTGCCTCCCATGTTACTATGCCGACACATCCATTGTGTCCAGGCAAGCAGCCAGCCACAATTCCATTCTCGATTTCTCGCTTCAACCTCCCGCTACCGACGCTGTTCGAACCCCC
>NW_019215504.1:0-11078 GCF_002532875.2 Varroa jacobsoni | reverse complement strand
ATATACGCGATATATCTAAATTTTTACCCATCTCCACTTTTCTATTTCCTCCTACAATGTTATATAATAGTTAAGATTCGGATTCGTTCTCACTGTTAAATAACATGTTACATTGGTAAGAGTTATCCTCTACTGTTACCATCGTCTTATTGGACAAATTTTTGAATTCCTTGTTCTTAACCCTAGCCAGTAACCCGTTTACTGCCATTAGTTGACACTGCATTGCTATATGCTATCCATTGTTCACGTTAAGTCTGCCGAAATCGTTATTCAGTTATTACGTGAAAAGGGGCCGAACCCCTCAGCAGGGTTTGTTTGTTTGTTTGTGCCATGGTTTACCAACATTATGAGGATAACGGATCATAAACCATAGCTGTTAGGAACCCCACTGTGCACTGAGCATTGTGAGCCAATATCTATTGGATTGTCGAAAAGATATTGGCTATTTTAAAGCCAAAAAAATTAAAGCAGATTATTTGAATGTTAACGGTACATATCAGTGGAAATAGGCTATATCTAGCGAACTAGATATAGCCTATTTCCACTGATAGTCTTCTACTTTTTTTCTTTTAGCACCATAATACCATTACCGTATAACTTTTGCGATTTCTAGGGGAAAAAAAGGTGATGACAAGTGATTTTTTACAACGTTTTATTGAAATTAAATCTTTTTTTAGAGACCGAAACAGATGATCGTCTGATGGTCCGAAATCTAAAGTATATAGTACCATCCCTCAATATTTGCGAGTGGTTGAAAAATATATGTAGTCTGACATTGTCATAACGGAAAACAATGGCATCATTGTTTACCAGTTCCGGTCGATTTTTAACAGTTTCTTGTAGTCTAGTTAGTCGTCGACAGCAGCGGTCTGAATCAACTCTTTTGCCAGACGGCAGCAGAAACTCATAATGCACGATTGCTTTCTGATTTCACCAGATGCATCATCAGCATCAATTTCGTTGGTGAGTGTCTAAGTTTCACTACAAATTGTAGAAAACACTCTTTTAATGTTATCGGTTTTACTCAATTTTCTGTCATCTACTTTTTTTCCCTAATTGGTCAACCACTATCAGCAACATCTTCAACTTCGTAATTTCCAGAACAACACCAGCAGAACTATTGTGTGTCATGTCTTGCAATAACATATCTTGACTATGAACAGTATGATTCTTGATTGGCCGGAACAGCGTTTGTGCCTGAATAGTGATAAAATTGTAAAGTATAGCAATGTTTTTTGCAGAAATTTCACTAATTCTCAAGGCACTCTATCTTAGATCTGAGCTAAGGCATTTAAAGAGTTAGAGTTACAAGAGAGCATCTGTTGTTGTTAGGACACCAACGCCGACGTCTGAGGTTATAGACACAGAGAGTATAGCTAAGCGAACGGTCAATAAACTTTCGATATTCCAAAATTATGGTCACGTGCGTTGCTCGCGTGCGACTGCGTGGCGGTAACAACCAACGGTAGACTCCTTTGAGCGACTGAGCGCGGCCGTATATTTCTCTTAGTGTAGATATATAAGCTGGATATACTGCTTCAAACGTATACGGCCGGTTGACTGCTACAACAAAAGGAATTGACTAGCGCGATCATCTGAAATATTCAAGGATATTGATAAAATTGCGTGATCGCAGGCTGTTTTCAAATAAACTATCGCGACATCGTCCCGTGTCATTATTATTGTTATAATTTATGGAAAAAGAAAAGCGCGAACACCGGAGGCAGAACACTTCGGTGCTGATTAACCCCGCTGAAAGATACGTTCGCAAGCAGAGGAAAATCCGAAGTGTTTTTTTTTTGTTTACAGACAAAAGATTACTTAGGGGAAAGAAGGATACGTAGTTTGTCGGTACATTTCATTTATTTGCGGTAAATTCCAACGCCTAGTTTGTTCATACTGCCTATAAGCGGCAACCTCACCTTTGCATATTGTCGTCATCATATCACTGCGGATCTCTCATATTAACCTAGTCGGCGCAATCGTCAAATGGTTAATGACGAGCAACATACTATGTAATAATAAAATATTCATCGAGCGAGTTCTAAATTTATTTCTTAAGAAAAGTTTTTCATATACTCATACGGTGAGTATTTCTATGAAAGTGAACAGATTGAAAGAGACTTGAGTCGGACAGGCATCGGCCGTCCGTTGGTCTTTTCTAGGAGCATCCTATAGGGATCTAGCGCCTGTCACCCTCTGCGTGAACCGCTTGGGCAATACTTGAACAAAAAAATACGGAGACACAGCTGGAAAGGCTACAGGATTCTTACACACTGGTACTCTTCAACTCTATGCCGCTGCGTCTCTTTCAAACGCCGAGTTGTCCTCATTGATGCCACGCTCGTACAGAATAATCTGATTCGTTTATGACTAGAACTACCCGTTATCTGTATCTTTTATGCAGCGTCCGTGCGTGTGAACTTGAAGCGGGCTCACGTACTTCCAAATCGAAAACGCAGGTCTGAACCTACGTATAGTGGGCAAACAGGTTACCATTGCGAGCTTACGAGGTAAGACAGGGTGAAACGCGCCATGCAGCAATGCTGGGCAGAGAAACCTTTAGACGATCAAATTTAACGAACTTGACCTTCTATCCTTTGTGCCGCCAGCGTTTGGTCGCCCTTCTCTCTACTGATTAGTTTTTCCGTCAGACGTATATAGAGGCCAATTGCACAGGCTTAACCTTTGCTGTTGTTGATCCTATACGGTTCTCGTGCTACAGTTTAGGTTTAGCGGAAATGACGAATAAAACTGCTCCCATCGTGTCTACCAGTGGTAACATATCCCATTTTCTGTTTTAGCGACCGTGTTAAACAGTACACTAAAACTTAAGAAGTTCTTATCAGATTAATTATTAGACCTAATTCGAGACAACTATGTTTAGTATTTCCATCAGGAGCTCTTCAGCGTTAGCGGCACGTAATTAAAAGCGATTGTATTTATATTCGTGCTACGTGGGCAAACACTTCACTACAATGTTGTATCATCAAGCGTACCGTCCAGTGGATGATCAGTCGTTTCTACGATCAAACATTGGTCGTTAATAACAACAATGACAAACTGGCAGGCAAGTACGCATAGCAAATCCAGTCCAAACAAAAGATTATCTTTTGTTTGGACTAGATTTGCTGCGTCAAAACCCCATTTTTAGCTGACTTGATTACCGTGTTTTGTTTCACTGATTACGCAGCCACGGTAGTAAACTATTTATGTTTCACTATCGATTCGTACAAGTACAAGTTGTTAACTAAGAAGTTAGCACCATTGGTTATTCTTATGGATAGAATCACAGATTACTTCAATTACCACTAGTGACACCCTTTTAACTTGCGATACTAACATGTTGTCCAAAAAATCCAACCTGATTTACTGTACTCTATGTATGTTTTGTAAATTGAGCTCACTTTTTCCGCGACACTTTTTTGTCCCACGCTGATGGGACTCTCCGAGTCCCACCAACGTAATTCCATACGTAAATTCTAAGCAGACTATAAATAGCCAGTGACTTTCACCATAGCCACAATTGGCGAAGTTAACGTTTGCGCACCGATCTCACGCGTGGTCGTTCTTCCTGTTTCCTGGTGACAAAAAAACAAATGGCGAGGCCTGCATCTGTGTCTATATTGGCATCGATCTGCCGAATTGCTTCATCACTTTGCCACCGGATCGTCCCAATCCATCCGTTGTTTCTACTGCTATAATTGGCAATTGCTAAAAGGCGCGAATCATATCGTGCGCCTCATATGTTAGAACGGTCCGTGTCGACGGGTGTCGCCATTGCGACGCTAGCGCTGATAGAGAACATGGTCGCCGTTGCCTCAATAGGGGCGCAGTTCATAAATAGAATTACATCATAATAATAATAATTATGTACTATACAAGGCGAATATGAGAACAGTGCTGTAAGAGTCGATCGAGCCTGAGGCAATAGCACAACGGCCATTGTAACGATGCGATACCTGATAGAAGTTATCCTTCTTTATACTATAATAGTACCAACGGCCAACACTCGGTACGGCCTTGTCTTCCGTAGAGCAATGTAGCCTATCGAAGCTATACGCATATTGTACCTTATTGCTTTCGTTGTAGTTTCTAATCATTTTGGGTGTACATACACATAGATACTTATTTAAACGGTTACGGTAGTCGCTATTGTATCTTGGACTGCTTCTAAACAGTAACGATATGAGCTGCCACACAGTATTATGGTACTTGGGTGTCCCTGCTACAATTGTATCGGGCAGTTAAATTCGCTTTTTTGCTATAATTGTTTGCGTCTATATAAAGTCCAGTGGAAGTTCGAACCCGGGCATAGACACTCCTTGTTTCGTGCTGGGAGCCATTCAGCCGTCTGATGAAATGCCTAAAGACGATACCGACCGTAAAACTCGAAACAGAGAGAGGCATTAAGAGTTGCTATAAATAAACTGTTTGCCGGAGGGAGGACGTCTTTGTCCGGGGCCGTTAACTGTTTTGATGCAGGGCTTTTATCTTGCATTAGGAAGAAAAACACGAATAGCTTGATAAATGCGATTAAAGAAAGAAATAAACCGTTTGTTGTCGCATGGCATGCTGTTACAGCATGCAGCCTACCTACTATTTGTTCCTGAATTCGATTTGATTCGAAATCCTGACGGATCAACGATAACGGCAGACGTACGGCTAGATCTTCGTGGCGTGCTATTCATGACAAGTGTTCGACATTATGCCTCAAATGGCTCTGCTAGAGTATGATAGATACTTCTCAAACAGGCATCCAGACTGGATTACCGACAGCCCGATTTGAAGTCGTTCCTGCGTTTCTTTCGTCGCGTTTTGAAGCCTATGAATTTGGTTATACTAGCCTCGCCCACCTAAACAAACCACTTTGCGGCATAAACCGAATAGCAGATCGATAGTTCGAGTGAATGATATGACAGCAAACGCCAGTGCTCTTCCAGAGCCACATATTTGGTCGAAGCTATACGTTAATTACAAAGTGCAACTGGCGAAACGGAGAGATGAAGTAGATACAAAGACCAAGGCGTAACAAAAAGGAACGTACGACTGACACAACGCTTTGAATCCAAAAACCAGTCAGTATCTTCATCAACGAAGTAAACGTCGTAACGGACATTGGAGATTTAATGCACCATACGTCGTGACGATTCCCGTGAAGCTCTTATATTTTACTATATCATGAGTTCAGCTAACGTAATGGTCTCTTCTTTAAAGGCCAACCAGTTTCAGTCAAATTACGAAGGTATCTTTCAGCAAACATCATTTCTGAAATAGCACACAAAAATGGAATGCTTTGCAAATCTCGGATCAAATTTGCGCCGAGCTTATTCAGAAGCAGACTAGAGGTACCTGGTTGTGGTGTTTTGGACATATTTCGAAAAATGGCAAAAGCGGCAAGAGGAATGATTGTACCACCCTTTGCTTCAAGCTACTGCCGTTGCAAAAGCTTGAAACCAATCTTGAATGTTTCTGGTTTCGGGCAGTGCGTACACTTTGCTCGATCGTTTTTTTACCATTAGGTGTGTTCACTTTTAGTTAGCGCATATATAACTCTCTTTATTCGTTCGTTTACTCGTTCTACGTTATCTTTAAGCTTCGTGCAGGATGACCCGATAACTAACGAATATACGAGCGAATACGACTGTTAGCGCAAGACCCAAGACGATTAGCCCTATGTGCTGCTCTGGGCTTCCGTACTCCTAAAGGCTTACGGTTCGTTGAGTCTTTTTAGCTGTTGACGGCTGTAAACGGTTGCAGCAGCATGCCATCTCCATAAAGGCCTCTGTAGGACAACCTCACAACCCTAATCTACACGCGCCACTTCCGCAAACACAGCGCCCTACAGACAAAAGAAGCCTTTTGCTTTGTTGTTAACCAGTGGCTCATTGGCCTTTCAACCGCGAGTCTTAAATTTCTAGGATATAGCTAGCCACCTCGAGATTCGTCAGACAGTGGAATTGAACTTGTGAAAACAATTTGATAGTAATACGCTCATTTATAGGATATACACTACGATGTGGGCGGGGGGGGGGGGGGGGCAGGGCATTGTTTGCCCCAGTCCCCTTTCACTATCGCCCACCCACCCTTTGGTTGATGATGTTCTGTGATCCGAATGCTACTTGGACAAAAGGATCACAGCAAAACGGTCGACGACAACCATAGTAATCACTAAACAGTTGCGTACCATTGATTGACTTGCTGTTAGACATAACTCTTCTATTGCCACCGCCTAACACTTATGACAGATGATATCCGCTCGTCATCGTTTGCAAGCTCCTTTAGGCTTTTTTCTTTGTACAGTGGGTCTGTTTCTTAATTGCGCAATCGATCTGACAAGCTATTGTACACTATTCTGGGCACTCGTTTGTCCTTCTCCGAGGCTCTTATTGACAAACAGCTTCTTTGTCGACTCATTGAATTGAGTGAGCTATGTTCAAAAAGAAAAAAAGGCCGTATTTAGTAGAACTCTAATGAATTGGAGTGATATAGTTTATACTCAATATACACCGTAGAAAAGACAATGGTGCCTCATCTCGATCACTCAACAGGGCTCATTAGAGGCAACGTTCAGGGCTCAGTTGATTGCCTCGACCCACTCTAGCCGTGCACTTTTTCCGGGTGAAACCGCTTGTCATTAAGCGAGTCACGCTTAACCAGACGCCCTATGCTGGCGCCTGAAATCGGCACAAAAAACTTCGATGGGAGCAGGAACGGACGCTGCTAACGGCAATCTTCAATAAACCAAGATAGAAGCACTAACGGCTAATTTTCTCTCTTGCCACGAAACACGTCACCGATTTATCGCGGAACAATAGGCATCCGTAATCAAACCGTTTCCAACGGAAGTGATTCGACACTAGGTACAATGGCCACAGAACGACTCAGTCGAGTACCATTTACCGCCAAGAAAGTAGCAACGCTGCTCACATAATTCAAGGGCCTCTTTCCAAGCTTTTACTAACCCGACAAACATGCCATGTCCAGCAACGACTTTATTACTTTCGTCTGCCACTTGTCTCTTATGCCTGCGCTGCTACACAGCAAAAACTAAGATCGTCACAGCTTTTGCCATCTGACGAAACATCTAAGGCAATCATGTGCTCCAACCACCGTTTGAATCGTCTCTTTATTTTTTGCTCGCTCTTTGCGTAAAGAACGCTTAGTTGGTTGATTGAGTAGCCTAGAAGAAGAATCGAGAGCCGGCTTCTTTAAAGTCACCAGTCCAGTCGAGTACGTCTTATGATATGAGATGCGCTACCTGAGGATGTAGAGCGTTAGTGCTAGCATTTTCAGCAATGCTGACAATAGATTTACATTCGGATTTTTTCCTGTTCCTAAGGCCTGGACTTGCTCTCCGCGCGTGTGTTGCCTCGTTTGCCGCTTTCCACACTCCATATTGCTGAATGCAATCACAGTCGATACAACAAAGCATGTAGAGGACATCTGCTGGCGTCATGCAGTAAAAATAAATAGTAGTCATTTAGCGTTTGCTCATCAATTGCACCGCGGCACTTCTGCAAAGTCATTTGTCTCGCACGCACACATATAAAGTTTAAACAACTTAATCATAGTAGTTGTCCATTTAAGTACATTACATCATGCGTCTACATTTTATGCAGAACATAAACTCCATACAATCGCTGCCTAAATTAAATTACTTATAAAACTAGCAACAATAATGAAGAAATGCGTCTTGTGGAAATAATTAGAAAAGAAAAAAAATGTGGATAACTGATTTTGATAGTTGTGCAGATATGTTATTTAACTTAATGTGGGGGGAGGATTAATATGGTTTTGGCGTACTCCGTTAGCAGGGTGGGAGACACGTAGTGATCTAGGTTCTAAACCGGAGTAGACATACTGTCTGCTTTGCGCAAGCAAGAGTCTCTGAAACTATGTTTAACGGCTTAGATACCGAACGAAAAAGTCGAAATTCAATCCAAAAGTCTTTCGCTGTTTTCCGCCGTATCCCACTAAATATGATAACGTCGTATGTTCATGTTGCAGCAAATGCGAAATGTAAGCTAAGCACGATGTTGCATTGCCTTAATTTTGGACCAAATGATCGAAGCTTCTATTCTCATAGTGAGAAGAAACCAATCGAAACTGGTACCTTCTGTGTAATCGACAATACTAAGGAACATTAATGACAATGAAGTACCAATCTACTTACTTCCGTTAATTCATCGCAGCTGCCAGCTCACCTTTTCTTCTTTGAGGAAATGGGGGGCTAAAGCGTTACGCGGATCAGACTTCGTCTCTCAGATCAAGTACTATGGGACCTACTGTGTACCTATCGCCGTGCGTGAGAAACATACATGCGTTCCAAATGTACAACTTTCTTTTTATTTGCCGGAAATTCAACCAACTAGAATAGCTCGTTAGCTGCGCGAAACTGAACTTCGTAAATTTCCTGCAAGAAACTTACCTTGAGTTGGTTTGCTATTGTATAGTATATTTTGGAATATATAACAGTTTTCGCCACGTAGAGAATGGTGATACACCGACTTACACATGAAATTGAAGACAATACGAAATGCCGCAATCATGGCCGGTCGCACAACTAGATAATTAATAGTATAACTTTCCGATAAAGCAGATTACGTTTTGTACTATATATCCGAAAGCGAAAAATAATTTTTATGACACGGATTTAGCAAAACGCATTATATATTTCGCTGTGGAAATTCATTTTAGCGTAGGACGTTGTTTGTCCGATACATTCGTTGGGTCGGTTTCTAGGATTTGTAGAAAACTTTTGTGTACTCATGTGTATAGGTAGGGCCGAAACCTTCGATGTCTTGAAAATCTGCACTGAAGTTGCCGTTGCCTTTAGTTTTCAAATGAAATACTTAATGAACAGTTGGTAATTCGACGGATTTTGCGCCAGTGACATCACGCAATCGGGAAAAATGCTTTCGACATTTGACAACTAAAGGTCTATATACCTACATGTTCAGATACCTAAATATTTAGTACAAATATTTAGGTATCTGAACTTTTTTTTTTTATATAACCATACAAAGGCTAAAAGAGATTGTACTAATCTCTTTTAGCCTTTGTATGCATTTCCAGTAGACATAAGAAATATTAGATTAGATTATGAATTACGTGAGGTGGTCAAGGTTCGAAGCTAACCGTATACATACGGTTCTCTTTGTCCTAAACGGGCCCGTCAGGCGTATGAAGCAATCCTTAACACAGTGGCACCTAATAGAGAACTCGAAGGATTTATTCAACGCAAACTATTACATGTTTGCTGTTATATAAAGGTATTTTGAGTAGAACCCCCCTTATGCTACACGCATGTGTGGCTCGAAATGTCTGATGATGAGAAATCCTAATTTAGCAGAAGGCAAATTTAGAAAAAAACCTATTAACAGCTTTTCGTTGTGGAATTTCTAGTATGAAACCTCGTCAGCTTCGTGGAAAATGGGTGTTAGTTGCGTAAGGTAACTTATTGCAAATATTAGTAAAGCTATAAAATGTAATAAGTTTATTATTACTAAATTTTATATTATTTATAAAACTAATACAAAATTTAGTAGAAATACTAAAATTAGCATGCGTAGTAGATATCGTTGCGTTGTAAGCTTCGTTATAGATGCAATGCGTTGGGTTGGGTCGGAAATTTGTGCAAATGCTGTCGTTTTTAATAATATATCAGCGCCATTTTGGTCTAGCACAGTACGACCTGCTAGTATGACGGCAGCGTCGACAGTCACGTAACCACACAATGCAAAGGTACACACATACATCAACAGCTTTCCGATAATGACCAACGAATTTAGCTAAGGACCAACGTGGACAGAACCCATTTCTTAGATATGATTACGTCTTGCTGAATCCCAAAAAGACATTTATCCTAGTATACAATATTGGCGGTTTACTGAATATAACCTAAGTACGTTCTACCTTTATGCTAGCAGAAATCAAATCTTTATGGTAATAGTTATTTGGCGTACACAAACAAACTAGTGAAAACTTTTTTATTTAATAGAAAATTAACTTTGCAACAATCTCCTTTATATGTAATTATATCCATAATTCACACAGGATCAAACTGATAATGCCGTAACAGGATGATGCTGTTGTCACTTTTTTTTTTAACATTGTGATAGTGCTAGCTTTCGCTGTTGGCATTATTAGGTGTTGAAAAAGAGACTCTTGTGAACAACGCCATGTGAGAAACATCTCTATTTCTACATGACTATATTCTATCTGGCTTTATGCACGATTGCTGAGGTAGAATCGAACAGAAGACGTCCACTTAGCATACATCCAAATAGCCTGATATAACGATATGAAACGACTATACAATTAAAAAAAGGTCGACACCATATTCAGTTAAACCGTACGGACGTGGACACCTTTGAAAATATGGATCCTCATTTATATTGGATTTAAAGTAATACTTGTTAATCGAACTGATAATACTTTGTCCTCCATCATGTTTCATAGTACGATGATTATTTTCTATCTCTATCGCTATCATGATAGTGGTAATTGTTTACTAACAATAGGCAAGCAGCACAACGATCCATTGTGAAATTACCTGTATTAAACAGTCGATATCAAATCCCACAAAAAGACAGCACAAATGAATTATACATATAGGCGAATATAATAACATGATTTATTATCCTCTTGCACTTACTTTCACATTTTGCCACGCCGCTTTTACGTTTTCATCCATTTATTCATCATTGTCAATATGGCCATTTTCTTTTTTGTCATTTCGTCATCGCCCACAGCCACGTTCTGTATCTATTTCCTACTTAATTTTACGCGCTATTCCTCTAAACAAGTTCTTCGACCCCGCCCACCTTTCTCGTTCTGTTTGTCTCGTTCGCTTTCGTTTGTTTTTGTTAGCTCGGGGGAGGGGGGGTGAGGGTGCGTGCGTAAACTTCCTTCTCAGCTACATCTTTTGCTATTCGGCTGTGTTCATCTATTTGTTTGTTTGCTTTTTTTGTCACATCATCTGTAGTTTTCTATCTATACGCACTTTTTTTTTATAACTCTATCCGTATATAATTATATGCATTTACGTATTTCCCTCATAAATTTCGTTCTGT
>NW_019215503.1:0-11083 GCF_002532875.2 Varroa jacobsoni | reverse complement strand
ACGACCAAAAATAAACATGATACAAAAAGATT
Source organism: Varroa jacobsoni (assembly GCF_002532875.2). NCBI lineage: Eukaryota > Metazoa > Arthropoda > Arachnida > Mesostigmata > Varroidae > Varroa > Varroa jacobsoni. The sequence goes on along the minus strand of NW_019215503.1, from coordinate 11,051 downwards.
AACTTTTGAGGCTTATCTGGATGACAAGCTGGAAATTGATACTTTTCGTTTTAAAACGGCCGTTTATCTTTACATGAGAAACTCAGGTGTATCAAAGTGATTGTCTAGGTCATTTTAAAGTAAACCTTATTGACGATCATTCGGTTTAGCTCATGAAAATACTTCTGGGATTTTTCCAAGGCCACATAGAAAAAGTGTGGGCCGTAAAGTTGAGGCAAAAGGACAAGTATTCAATTCTGGGAGAAATTCATCCAGCGCGTAAAAAACTAGATCCTAGCCGATTTTCGATTAAATTTAAAAAAAAAGGTGCCAGTGTTCCAGTATTAAAAATAGCGGACGAATGCATGCTCGCTAGGAGAAATAGCTTGCCAAAGTCTGTCAGTACTTGAGTGCCCTTCCCTGTATATATATGTATATCTACGTTAGGAGAAGATTAGCTGAATCTTTTCCGGCAAGTCGGTATTGAACACGTAAAACAAAGCATATCTTTCTATTTGGGCCGAATGTCTTGTTACCTTCTTATTCGATAGGTTGCTATGATTAATCATTTTTTATACCTGCCTATAGATCTATAAAAATAAAATTATGTGGAAATTCCTTTTTACCCTACCGCATGTTACTCCTCTCTCCACTCTCTGAGGGCCCGCCTCACCTGATTCCTAGTTGGTATAGGAAAATATCTGCTTACCACTCAGATAGTCCAACGGAATTGACAATTTTTTTAAAATTATACGTTTATATAGTAGCAACATCTACCCTGTTATGAAGTTCATGAACCTACTCAAACGCAGCACGGGAAAATAACGTTTATAACGTTTGATATTTTTGTCATTAGCGTCACTAGACGTACGTAGAAATTTATTGTCTTTAAAACAACACAAGCCATATCTATTATGGTCATCTTGAAAAGCCGTGTTCAGTTTCACTAAGCATCAAAAAGAAGTAGAACAAAAACGACGACTGTCTCTACAAGTTGTTCCGATTTCATAGATCATTTAAACCTGAAAACGGAATATATGTTCTCTGTCAGGATATTCCTGGCTAGCGAGAGCCCACGCGGCCCGTTTTGAACTTCTTCCTGTACTCACCTCGTACCTGCCCGCCACAAGGTAACTCCCTCTAGCCGAAAGCCTTCCCCTATGGTCTATCGTGGCCTTCCGCGGTGTCTAGCAGGTTTTTTTTCCCTTCAGCTTCATCTGCTGCTTCTACTGGAGTGATCGTTGTATCGTCGGCACAGTGTTTTCATTTCTCAATACACGCAACAACAGAGCCTTTTGTTTGCATTGGGAGAAACTATTAAAAGAGTGCTTCTTTCGTTTCGTCACGCGATGGAAAAATTAGATAGAGCTTTTCCATTTACGCCATTTTGCAAATATCACTAGTGCGATATTTTTTGGCCTTTCTCGCACGACGCGACCTAAACAAAGTCCGATCTAGAAAATAGCGACATGTGTTTAGCAACTTGAGGATTAGAATAGCACCTGAAGAAATCATCGAATGAAAACACTATATCGTAAATTTAAATTGCGCTAATTTCAAGAAAAAAAAAAGCAAATAATAAATCGGCTTTTTTTTTTTTTTCACTGTCGTATAAACATCCATTGTGTCAAAGTTGGGCCCGACCTGGCTAATCGCACACAAATCTGATGCATAATACGCAAGTGGAAACAGGCCCCTTGTCTTCAGACATGTACAAATATAAAGTGCATCAGACGATGCTCTTTCAACCTCAGTAGCGTCCTTGAAGGTTTAAATGTCTCTTTTTAATTGACGATTAATGGATTAAGCCGTAAACCAATGCCCCTCACAAAAGCTCACTTCATATAATGTCGTCGTCGTCGTCGTCATCATCATCATACATTGAAGTGAGTCAATTAAGAAAAATAAAAAATATATTTTGAAGTCCTGTTTAGTTTTTTAAAATGCTTTGCGTGGCGAGGAAGGCGCATGAACGTTGAAACAGACTATCAAGTGCCTTGCACAGGCCACTATTAGATCATGCGTGACAGTGATTAAGGCGATGGTAGCCCGAAAGAAATATATTTAGACCGTGTTTTGTTGTTACGGCTTGCTATAACAAGCGTTACATTTAGTATGAACGCCAAGTGTCCAGGAAGAGGGCTCGTAAATTTAAAAAAAAAAAAAAAAAAATAGGAGATGCATCGGAATGATCTAATTAACTTTTCAAACTATCGCAGTGTCCTACAATCATAATAGATTAGGCACGTTCGTATTTACATGTTCGCAGTGATTTAATGTTATGTGGTAACGAATCAGCCTTTAGCAGCTATTCCGCTTAGTACATTTTGATTTAGTCGTATATCCACAGCCAGGTAAAGGGTATACTCCCAGAGAGGCAAATTCAGCGACCTCAATCTACATTTACATTGTCTAGCCGTATAATAATAATATATCTCCATTTAAATATAACGTAGAAAAGTGAGCAGAGCGGATCACGTCTGATTAACATATCACTAACATAGCAAGTGCATCGTTTGTCCAACTGTTTTCGTAGTTATTTGATAACCCCTCCCTAGACACCCTGTCTAATGAGCAAATGTGACCATTTTGCCATACTTTGTAGGATGTTGGTCAAGCTTTACTTGAACTACGCATTGGGGACAGATTACTACTAAGTACAGAATATCCCGAACAAAATCATCCTTTAAATTTTGGCGCCAATTAATTGTGACATCAAGATCGTTGGTTACTAAACAAAGCACAGTACTCAACACTTACTGGGCCTAGGACGGTGTGAAGAACACGGTTCACAGAGAAAAACCAACGAAACACACAGCATGTGGTTGGAATTACGAGCGTTATTAGCTCTGGTCACTATCACAGAGATATATATATATATATACAAATATATATGAATTAATCCAAAAATAGCTAGAAAAACTGGCCTTTTACGAGTAGTAGGACGCGATTTGAAATCTAAATAAATATAATATGACTAGGGCGCCAAAATTTGAGTAGTGCTTCAATTTAATGACCACTCTCGGATCTCGTTACCAGAACAGACAAATCGTTGTTATTTCAGTAACATGTGATATAAATTAGACGGATATTATTGTCGCTAATGGTTACACGGAAATAAATGTGGGGTAGGAGAAGTGATGAGGGAAGGGGAGGGGCAAATGAATGACGAGCTGACAATAGAACGAAGGATTTTTAGTACCAGCGAAAATTCGAGTTTCCCCTCAAAAACTGTGACCATGCCCGTTTTTACGATGACGCCTATTCGCGCGGTAACTTTCTTGGAAAATGAGGAGACATTAGAAATGGCTACCAGGCGCCGCCAGGTTTGCGCCAAAAACCAATGCGAGAATGCGATTGCAGATACTGAGCAAACGCAATACGGATCAGGGTCGCCATTTCGTAATAGGTGAAAACAAAACATGAATGGCTGAAATTTCACTCTCGGGTGACAGTCCTTACAAGGTAATTTTATACATGTTCCTCCGTGCCGAATACGACAAAATACTACAGCTGGATAATATCTGTCAGCAAATCAGGACCACAACGTAAGATTACCCGGAATTGGTTTGTAGATGTGTGAAAAATACTGTGTTCTTTTTTTTGAGTACATATAGAAGAAGATGGTTTCGTTGAACGGAAGGGTGTTAGTGTTTGCTCTAAATGTAAAGATATAAAGTTGAAAAAATTGACTTTTACAAGAAGACAATGGAAAGGCTACGCGACGAGCTTAAGCCCTTAAGGTCGTCAATTCGAATTTCGCAAAGAATATGCAAACGGAACGTTTCACATTTACTGAATTATAAATGTTTACTGGCTTTGAAAAAATCTCATACTTATACAGAAATGCCGTTTAGTTCTCAAAATACACTTTTGCTACTGGTGGTTTCGATGTTGCGGACATAGCTCTTCACAAGTTTGTAGGGCGGCTGAAGCAAGCTTCAGTAGCAGCAGAGATATTCTTATTCGCAGCATCGGTTACGCCCACTGCGACCTAAAAATGCAAAGTGTTCATAGCGCTACATTGTTTAGCGGTTGATATGAAGATAAAATGAAAATCCGATTTTGCCTACCTTCTGTGCTGGATAAACGCAAAATTGTTTTTATAAAATATCCATTCTCCTTAGTGCTAACGTGCTCTTTCACCCCTCCGAGGAGGGCATACACTCGAACAGGCCAGTTTCATAGCCTTTTAATTCGGGAACAAATCGGCATGATCATCAAACAATCACAGGTCACGCAAAGTATTTGTATGAGGATATTTCTGCAATAACGATCTTTGTGCTCTGTTATTGATAACAACGTAAAGAAGTTTCGTATAGATAAATAATTAGCTCTACATTAGTGGATACACTATGCCTAACCTAGATATTTTAGTACTAAACAGCATGTCGTCTAAATTTGATAGAACCATAGGGCCTGATGTGCAGTGTATATAAATATTGCAACATGAAAGACCGCGCATGAAAGAGATTACGACGACGGTTAGATACTCTATGACGATGATATGGCTACAAGTGAGCAGTTTATACAGCCAACGGTGGATGTTTTTGGCATGTAAAGATAGTAGAGAAAGGTTGTGCCCTTGGACATTTAAAACCTCAAGGACCAGCAATACGCGCCCGTGCCCCACCACCTTTTCGGCTTGCTTTGCAAAGAGCGTTAGAAAACCTAAGAGGCGCGAGTAGCGCTTGATGTTATGTAGTAGTTTGTCACTAGCCATTTTGTAATTTCCAAACAACTTTGTACAAACTGTGTCTACATAATGCAATATAATGTTCCATCAGCTGACAGTTTTTATTTCAAATTAATTAAAAGCAATAATAATATTTCTTCTAGCAGGAATATTCTCAATGATATATTATTATTATTATACAATTAGGTCTGAACTAAACGAGGAATTTTGAGCCAGGCATCCGTACCAATGTCTGTTGCCTTCCATGCTTTTCAAAAAGTCATGAAGAGATCGCGTGTGAGAGATGTAACGCGTCTCTCCAATGATGCTTGCTCCGAGACTTCTCAGAAATTTCAAACCAAGATAATTGATATCAACAAGAGCGTATGTTCAGGAACATATTTCCTATAGCGTTGATCAGTTCTTCAGAATGATGAAAGTCGTGACGTGCCACTGGCGTCTAGATCTTCGACCCGTAGTGCAAGCATGAATCGATTCAATCTCATGTTTTCGTCACACTATTAGGGTTCTATCTGTACACCCTACCGTAAATTTTCTCATTTAAAACAACTCCGATTCGATCGTCCCGATCATTTCGCAGATCATAAGAACGATGTCTTTATTTTATGTATAGGTTTGGCTTGTATTTAGACAACTATTCAGTCCATTGTTCCTTTTGAAAATGTTCCTCCTTGTGACAAAGTAAGAAGACGACCTCCCAACGAGATATTAGTAAAGGGGGACAAGGGGCAAATCTTGGACTAAAATTTAACGCGAAAAACCAAGACGGGCCTTTGATAGTTTTAAAACTGAAAAGGTTGGCGTTCATATGTCTCTATCTCGATCGCCTGTTCGTGGTCATCCATTCCTCCGTGAGGTCACCTTGCTTTGTCTGCCATTACATCCGACGCTAGGTTACAGCAGTTCACAATAATACGAATCAGCAGATTTGTTTCACACGACATTCGCTTGGGGTAGGCCTCCTGCAGCTATGCCCTGTTGTCCCTTCGACTGCACTACGCAGGGCCGAGTCGACTTGTCGTCAGCGCAATACGACACCATCTTGATCCTATTTGCGTGTCGCGCTTATTTTTCTGTTTGTTGTTATCTGATGTCGCTTTGCGACAGACACCTTTTTTCATCCGGATATGTCCTCCGATGCTTAGAATAAGCTTTTTTTCCGTAGCTCTTTTAGTCACGTCGTAGTCTGTGTACATTGCTTACAATTAGTTACATATATCAAGTTTATTGTCGACCAGCTTTTTGGCTGGACGCCCCAACCAGCTCGTATTATGACTTTCAACGACAAGGCAAAGTTTGAACAAAAGTCGTAACACAATCTGAGCTGTCACTCGGTGTGTCCTGAATACTTAACCTGGTCTTAATACATGAGATCAAACAGCACCCAACAAAAGAACGATGCAAGAAAGAATAACCTAATGCACAGAACATGCCTCGCGAAGTAACCCGAACTCGAATGATCTAAAAACGACACATTGAGTCCAAGCGAAATACGTGATCCAATCAACGCGCTCACATAGGCATCTTGCCCCTATATAATATCTTAACAAATATGGGGTTCTAGATAGAATGCTGTATTCCTCGCTTTATTCAATTCCGAAAAATCTTCGAATATTCTTTGTGGCACGCATAGATTGGACGAGATCTTCCGTGTGAAGCATAAGGCAGCACCATATGATATTTCATAGAGGGATGGGTTGGGGAAGGGAGGTCTGGAAAACCTCAAATTTCGCAAAGTCATCAGCAGTCCCGACCATGAACTTGATCGATGCCGGTTTCGAGCTCGCCCGTCGTGTTAGCTGGTCTCGTTTGGAGGCTGGTCGGAATCTATGCGATGCTAGCAAGTTTACAATCAGGGTGGTTCAAGTAACAAGGAAATATTGTCTATACAACAACTGCTAGCAACCGTGTAGACGTTCTAAAGTAACACTGACAGAGAAACCTAGACGGACTTTGGAAAATCTAACCAAGTTTTCATGGACTCAGGAGAGGTTTTTCTCTGTGGTTGCAGGTAGTCTGCGCCCCCATGTCACTTGTTTCCCCCGAGAGAGGACCAAATACATGCAGGGACACTATTACCACTAAAGTGAATTCTCCTGTACGCAGCGTATTAATCAGTACATTGAACTTATTTAGCTTCTAATCTTTAAGCTTTCATAGCACAGCGAACCTTTGTTTAATATGTTTATAGCTGGTTTGAACTGTACCTCGGTACAGGATACCTTACATACATCTACAAAAACGTAGCATCGTGATAGCGTTAAGAAGATTTATACAGCGTCTAAAGGTGTACAGCGTTTGAAAATGACTGCTTGGGACAGCAGGTCAGGCACAATTTACAAAATAAATCCAATCCCCTAAAGCAATAAGGGAATATTTACTTCAAACACCATTTGCCGACAAATCTATATAAAGAATCTAGCATTTTTGTCCTTAACCTCCTCTTTCAAAGTGTGGTTAGATTGGTGTGTATATAGCCGAACTATATACACTATATAGCCGAACTGTAGAGTTTATTTTATAGCACCGAATCGCTTTGCCTAATTTGTTGAAGCATTCAATGTTGAAAGGATCCATGTCTAGTTTAGCATGAGTGCTTAACCATTGGTGTTCTGTTGGGCGCCGACATGAAGTGTATGAGAACTTCAGCGAACTCGGGGATGAAGGAAGTTTCGAAGCGACTACCGTGGAGGTGTAAAATAGAGGTGATTCAAGCATTTGTTTAGAACTAAACCGACGAGATGCGCAATGTCGAAAATTCGTGCCGAGCTTACACACGGATCGCTGCTGGCACAGGAAAAGAGAACATATACAGTAAACGATAGAGTAGGTAAAAAAAGAAAGAGAACCACGGAGCTATGTGTGTTTTGAACTATGAGAGGTGAGTCTGATGGGTGCGAACTCCAAGGATCTTCAGGCGTCTCTCCCTCTACAGGCTCTGCATAAGTCCCTAAGGGGTTGTTTTACTTTTTTTTTTTTTTTTTTATACTTTGGCTGTTACTCGATCGTCTCTGTGCCTATTCGCGCTCGCGTCTCTACGCCCCTTGACTGCGGTCCCCAATCGCCCCGTAAACTAAAACGACGAACGCGCGCGTCGAACAACTAAGAGGCAATAGAGTATGTATATGGACCATGCGCAGTTTCTATTTCGCTTATATTCCGACGAAACTTGCATCGACGGATGCTACACCCGATTCATCTTGGTCCTAAGCTCTGGGAACTAAGTTTATGAACTTCTTCACAACACACAGGACAACGTCGTATTCTCTTACCAGTGGTTTTCTACAGATCGCTCGCAGGTTTATTTTTTGCTGTATAATTTTACTTGGGTAGGCACTTCTTGGTACGCAGCATCAATACCTGTAAAAGGCCTAAGCGCTGTTATTAGTAGAGCCTTAAGTTATCAGGTGAGTCCATCTGACATTCTAGCTCCCTTCTCTGTTTAATATAATCGGTAACAGCGCGTGTTAGTGCGTGATGATTAGTTACCTACGTTACAGTTATACCACGGCTACAGTTCCACAACTAGTTCGTAGCACTATCAGCAAAGTTATGGTGGAATAAATTCTCGTTTCCGTAAATACCTATCCCATCTAACCTCCAGCGTCCCTCACACCCCACACATTTGCATTACGAATAAGTACCCGTCCTTAAATTTGGCACTTTTTTTTAATTAGGTTAGGACTATTCTAAAGTCCCCTGACTGACAGTAAACTGGCTTCATTTTAGCCTAACATAAACGTAGCATTAGTTAGCAAGCAAATAGTTGCCAACGGATGTCACTCATTGATCACTAGTGAAATGGCTGCTGGCTAACCTTTACCCCTCGTTGGCAAAAAAAAATACCCTTCGTGGAGGTCCAGTGCAAACTTTACGACCCGATTACGCACAATGCTTCGAATCCTTTTTGGCGGAATGCCAATCTTTACTTTCAGCTGAAGGGGATACCGTAGCGTTTGGCGCGAATAGATGAATTCACTGGCCGGGTATTCGAGTAGGGTTTTCGTCCGGCCCAAGCGGGCGTCAGTGGGACAGGAACGTGGCGGTCGGTTAAGAAGCGCTAGCGTTCACCGTGTGCAGTCGCTGAATTACCTTGTGCTTGGGGAGAGGTCCATTGTCATTAATCCGACAAACCATTTGTAATTGTAGCCGTAATGAATGGCCACTGCTGCAGCTGGGGCTGGCGCTGTAGTGGCAAAGCAGGATAAGTCAAAAAGCATCATTCCAGCCGTCTATGATTGTTTTCGCAGGCGTGGTCTGTCTGGTGAGCGAGTCACGATGATATATAGGCACCGTCTACGAAGAGCTAACTAGCTGATAGCAGTAGTGTACCATCTTCAGCACCATAGGTATTCAGTAATCGCCAAATGATCGTTTGAATATAGTCAGCTGAAGCCATAAAGATGGGGATATAAGACTAATATATCGTATAGCGACACTTGCAGCGTGATCCAAGGGTGGAGTGCATTCTATCAAGTTTATTGAATGTGTGCACTGCGTCCAAGCGCAATGGACGGATAGTTGAACGCTCTGACTAAGGCTCTGGCATCGTGCATGATAAAAACTATTTGTTGCTGCTCTTCCACAGCACGTTAAAGAACAGGCGCTACTACCTAAATGAGGTGAAGGCCTGAATCAGCTTCGATGTTCTTTTTTTATCCGCATTTGCAGGAGAGAGATAGCATGATTGTTAAGCAGTTAACATAAAGGAAAAACCAGGATCAAGTAATTTGTATGATAGCATTTATGTTGACTTTAACAAGGCATGATAAACGATGCAATATTCGGAAACTGTGTAAAATAATTCTTTTTTCCTTATATAATAGAAGTGAATGAGCGTCCATTTCGAGTTATTATAATTTTGTTTATAGGTACCTTTTGTATTCTACAGGATGCTTCATTTTATGCTACTTCATTGTCCAGGTTAAGCCGATGATAGGCAAGAAATCGGAAAAAGAAGTGAGTGCATCCGAAGCTTCATGGCGCCTGTATTGCATCGAGTTTCAGTGATTAGTAGTTGAGCTCAAAACGCCAAAAACAATCAAACGTTAAGGTTGTTTTTATGAACCGTTCTTCAGTGAACCGTTATTACAGTGACTCTTAGATGCGTCATATGTACATACGGCATTAATGCTATTCAACTGTTATTTCCTTAGAGCTGGAACGGTCCTAAACAAGTTCTATTCATTCGTTCATTTGACATATGATTGTGGAGAACTTAATTTAGTAAAAATTAAGTTCTTGTTAGATACACATTACTATTTAAAGAGGTATAGAATCACCTTTTAACTTAGCGGCGAAAAATGTTTTTACAGAACGTTATGAGAATGTCGCAAGTGTAGGTCTGCTGCCAAATGCAAAATCTAACCTATAAAATAGCGGCAAATAGGTGGAGCTGGCTATGTCGAAATTGGTCCTGCAGTTAAATAAATTTTGGTAGCAAGTGCAGTACACTGAAGCTATATTTTGAATTAGGTAGTTTTGAGAATAAGTTGGAAAATCTGTACTCTAAACATTCGCTAGAATGAAGAAAAAGCTCAATCAAAGGTTTCGATGAGAAAGTTCTAAGACCCTAGTGAAAACACGAACTACGTGTACCTAACTTGCTAAAGAGAAGCGTATAAGCGGAAATGCTGAAAAACGCTTTTAAAGTAATTAATTTAAAAAATAATTTATTTATATTTTTAGATTTATATGAAGCGTCAGTACGTAAGAACAAGTGCTGATCTTGTTCGAACATTACCCTATACGCTTTTTCAATAGAAATTTCTAATATTTCAGCTTCGTTGTAGCATATGATCCTTTTGTATTTATACAATGTGCACCGATAACATGAAGGAAATGCAAGCACCAGCAATTCGAAAGTTTTAAACTCTGAGTCTTATAATCAGAGGATGAAGTATCTACGTTTTATCATCCACATTCCCATCGTAATGATCGTAGAGCACTGGTAAATCTATTTTGTTCTAATAGCCACTATTTTGCTAGTATAGAATTTACTTATTATGTAAAACTAATTCACGTCCTCACTATTCTGCAATTTTTACTTAAATCTTTAATAACTTACATATGCTGTACTTGAGCACACCTTAACAATGTTCGTCTTCCCACCAGTTTCAAAAGAGGAACCGTAGTAGCGTACTCTCCGGAAGCTTTTCCAGTTAGTTCTGATCTATCCTCTATTTCAGATCTGTCCAATAAGCTCTATTAGTACCTAAATGTACAGACACTTGCAGCTACCTAAACATGCTTGAAATAACCACGCTCACTATCGAGTCTTTCTTCTATTATTTACAAAACTTTATTAGTCCACCTTTGTTTTCTTATATTAATTATTATCGATTCCTCTCGCTCCTTTTCTCTTAATATTTTTCAC
>NW_019215502.1:0-11097 GCF_002532875.2 Varroa jacobsoni | reverse complement strand
CGCTTTTCACTGTAAAATATAAAACTCGTCTCTTTTTGTATGAACCAGCTATTTTCTATGTAAGGTACTGTTCCCAAAATAGAAACCAAGGATGGCATTAAAAAAAATTTATTTTTGAAAAACTAAATGCAAGGTTTCACACAATTATACGAGTTTTTTTTTCGTAAATTTTTACTTTTTATAAACAATTTTAGATACTTTTTATGCACAAAGAAGTCTGCATACAAAAGATCAATTGGGGCAAATGTGAGAGTTACACTTATGATTATAGGGTAGGTAAGAACAGGTGTTTCAGCGATGTTCTAGTTATTTCGACGCGATTACCGCCTTCCGTGTTTTCTTTGTGAGTTTTCCCCTTCGTTAATTTATGCTACAAGATGTGTACAGGGTCTACGTGTATGAATCGAAAGCATATCCGTAGTGATGTTGTGTTATATGTAAAGGAGGTCTATAAAAACAAACTGAATTAAAATATAGTACGAGTTTCCGAAAGTGATGTCTACCACGGATGGCATGTTACAGTCATTTCAAGAAATCAAAACAACATTTAACAACAGTTCTGGACCCAAAGGTTTGTAGATTCAACAAACATACTGCATTTTTATTCATTGGCTTGTTGTTAGTTAGAGTGCTCCTTTTACATTTATAAATTGCATTGCGTTATTCGCTCGTTAAACCGATAATCCTTTCTCAAAAGTGTACCACAAAGCAGAAACAAAAAGCTAAATATTGATGTAAGCCGATTTGATGTGCTCTTAGGGAAAAAAAAACTTACACGTCGATTCTGATTAAAAATCTTCACGTTTCAACCGTAAGTTTTTAATGTAGAGTACATTCTAATTTGCTACCATAAACAGCGTAGTTTTTATTATGTTGGAGTTAACCCGATTAACGTACATGTTCAGGGTATAAAATTTAAAAACACTGTTCTAGAAAATGTCTGATTTTTTCGAAAAGCCGATGGCCAATTACTCTGTAGTCTGGCTGTGGAAGTTTCATTTTCGTATTGGTCCACCCGAAAGCCTCGAGATGATTAGCTAGCTAGTTCCAAACAATGTGTCCTCAGTAACTTGACATAGAAAGTCTCGTCCATTAGCATTGGCGCTTTGAAGACGATGATTTTGTGGAACAGTCAAAGGAGCAACGATAAGAGATACACCGACTCTACATCACAAGAATTACATAGCAACGAAGGTCGACGCTCAGCTGATATTTAGGTAATACCAGGAGTAGCAGACAGCGGCAGGAAGGACAGGGATATGAAAGAAAAGTTTCCAGTGGACTGTGATCGTTCGTAGAGGAAAGTCGGGTCACGATCTCAAAGAAACTCAAACAGAAAACAATAGTTATTGACGTTTTGCACGAGAACCAACTGGACAGGCAGAAGTCCTGTTGACAACGGGAATGCCCTTCCATGAGCGAGTATCAATAAGGGATCAATAAACGAGCTCTTGGACGGCCACACTCGGTTTGTCGATCGAATTTCAAAAGCTCGTTAAACGAAACTGACTACAGATGAAAATGATCAATAAGGTAAATTTACTTTAAATCTAACTTGCTTATCTTTACAAATCCTTTTCCTAAAATTTGTAAAAATAAGAAATAAATATATTCAGCTTTTAAGCTAAAATAATTTTAGTGGCGATGATAGTCGTATGAAGCAAATGAAAATGGAAAACAGAAAAATAGAGATAAACTGATTTTTTTAAAAGTAAAGAAATATAGAAGTTTTTGTTTTTCAATTGCTTTTAAAGCAAAAGACTTCTGGCTTGCTTAAATAAGATGCTGATAGTAAAGATTTTCTTTAAAATGGAAAAAGTGAGCCTCAGAAAATCATCGAACACTTGCCGGCTACCGCTCCCTGGCACAAGACCCCAGCTTTGAAATAAACATCTAGTCTCTATGTGGAGTAAAGGAAGCTAATTTTTTAATTACTCATAAATAAAAATGGGCACACAACATTATAGGCATTTGCCTTCCGGCAGAGATTATAACTTATTCTAACGCAATATTTGTGAAATACTCGAGTATATATACATATGTATCGTTACCAATCTACCAGTCTGTCGGTATAGTAAAACCATGAGCGCCTCGTGCTTTATTCACGCGGTGACGTGTTGCTTATGTTGCCAGCGACAAAATACATCTCTTATGCCTAGAAGAGTTTCGAAAAGTTGTCACGCTCTACTGACAAGCTTACGTTGACACTACTACATTAAGTAGATTACATGGACTAGACCACTCTAACAAATTTTCAGTGGTAAAGACGCCCCTGTAAAAAAAAAAATTGTAGATAAAGCTCTATTATGTTGAGGATGAGGTCAGCATATATATAATTTGAGTAAAATTCGGATAATAGATAGTGATATTTCAGCGGTTGCTAGAACATGAGGCGTAAGTTTATAGCACCTGCAGCAACTATCCCATTGCTCTAAGGCTTCTTGCTTTCGTAAAAATTAACCAGAATGTCTGTTGTGGATTTTGCGTGCAGGTAGCTCGTAATCTGATGAAAGTGGCCTCTTGCCTCAAGATAAAACAATCTAAATAAAGGCCGAAAAAATGAATTGTATTTTTTTTTTCGTACGTACAACGCAGTGATAGCGCCGCCGGTCTCTCACATCGGAGGGCATTCTAATAAAAATTTCTAACATGCCGGGTCGTCGTACTTTGTCGTCAGTTGCAAGGAATATCTGCGTTCCTGTAAGGAAATTAACAGAACTTCGATAGTGGGCAAAGTATGACACAAAACAACATTTGTGACCAAAATGCTATACAGAGATTAGGGGTCTCGATGAAATTGGGACCAGATTCATAAACGTCGAAAAATGTTTATAGATTTCACGTCGTTTTCGACAACGGAACTCTTTGTTGTATTATTTAAACTATAAGAGTGTGATCATAACGTGTGACACAGACGTCTTATGCGGTGCAGTTTGCGACAAAGACTAGTTGGGCTAAGTCATAGTGAAGGTTTCTTGCGAACCATTTAAGGGTATACTCCTTATTAAATCTCGATGACTTAACAAGATAGCGCCGCACCAATTAATCTTATACACAAGTTTTTGTTATAGTGGCCATTTCGTGAAGGATTCTCCATAAAACTATGGACTTGAACAAACCGTTGTGGAGTATGGTAGGACATGTGTTTACTATATCAAATTTAAGATACGTAAGGCGCGCAAAAAGTTTAACTGCGATCATACCATCACCATTAAATTTGGCGACTGTTGTCACCGAAGCAGCCTTCTATATGCATTACGGCTTCTGTTATTTATTACGGAAGAAATTGAGCCAGGATGCAAGCATAAGAACTATATTGTTTTTTTCGCCCAGTCTGTCTCCATACGCCGTCATATCCGTTTGAACTAAGAGGCATCGGCGATAGATATCCCATCGTTTCGGCGACCACACAACAGTGTTATCCAGCAGCAGCAGCAGCAGTGTATATTTTTTCTTCTGCGATCTTCTATTATATCGCTATATATCGCCTAACACAATCTATGAAAGACCCAATGATCACAATTAAATTTCCGATGATGCAGTTTCTGTTATTATTTAGCACAGCATTATTTTCTTTCATTAATCAATAGCGAAACAGATAGTGTTAACCTTGTTGACAAAAATCATAGCAACTTTCAACCAAGACGAAACATAGCACATATTCTCAAGTTCGATGCTACGGTAACTTGTTTTTTTACTATCGACCGTGTATGACTATTAAAAATTCGTTTACATACCCACTCGAAAAGATTACTTCATCTGAGCTGACGTGACGCAACTTGTTAATATTGTTCGCATCGTACGTGTAATATCTAGCCTCTAGATAATAACAACCTTAACAAAAATAAGTTATATCCACCCGTACAGTATAAACGCGATTTTGATCAGATAACACTTCCTGTAAACGATCGTGATTATGTTACGTTAACGTTCGTTTACTTCGGGACTTCAATACTGATGAACTAAAATAGGACCGATTGGGATATTCGTAATTGTATTTCTTAGTCAATATGGGTGTGCAGTAGGACTCACATATGAAGCCTGCGTGGCTACGAAGTAGAACGCGAGCATTTCATATGTAAGCGTACTATCTCGCAATTTCCGAAGCCGGAAATTGCGAGGTAGTTATGGCAAAATATGTTTAACAAACGTGTTGATCGTTACAAGTATTACGGTGATAATTTTCCAAGTGTTATTATAAATTTGTTGGTCGGGAACGTAACTAAAATTATATCTAAAGAAGGAATCCAATTCCGTATCCTTCATAACATGATAAACTGTGTATTATAGGATGCTCATTATTAATTAGGAGGCTCTACCAAGCCAGTATTTCATAGGGTATTCAGCTATCGGCTCGCTCGAAACCTAAGAGGTTTTTATGTCCTTTTTACGGAAACAATACGGCAGTTTTTCGTAAGTGATAGAGTTTTACCTATAAAACTCTGCCTAGCTTTCTTTCGATATTGCCCAAATACGAGTTTCGTCCCAGAACATTGAAGGCGTTTTCGATTAGGCATGTTCTATAACAATGTGCATTTGCAGAGTCATTTGATCGTGCAGGTTAGGTTGGCTGATTTCGTGCCGTGTGCATGTTTCACGTCTTATGCACCGTTACAGGCCGCTTTCGCTGCTTTAGAAGACGGGCAAAAAATTTATCTACACTTAAGTGTCCAGATGCAGACATGTCGGGCGGCAGAAAACATAATTTTTAACACCTACCTTATTGCACATATTTTTTGTGTCGGAAAGCTACACAAGCAGCTTAGAATATTTGCTTTCCGTGCAGCCAGGACGCTAGAACCAGGATATATGGGCTTATATATCTAAGAACCCTCCTTTTTCAAAAGTGGCTTTGAGGAAAATTCGAGAAGTCGGGTAGAATGCGTTCTCTAACCGAAGGTTGAATTTAGGAGCTATTCTGAATAGTGCTCTCAGCTACAATCCTCGCAGTACGCGTCGACAGCTTTTAAAGAATGAAAAAGGTGCGTCAAGAATACTGCCTGTTCCAGCTTCATATATCCGTCGTTACGCTTTGAATGGTGAACCTTTAAACTATGAACATAACTATTATATAGTCTCGTGGATCTAAAAAGGACTTCTTAATCTCCAACAAACAAAAAATTAAAAAAGGAAAGCTGTAAGAAAAGCGAATATTACATGGGAGCTAACTTGATTATTCAATCATAAATAATAAACATATAATTCCCTTATTTCGATTCAGCCGTGGAACCTCGTTTCACATATTTATGTTTCCTGAAGGACTTAATGTTTGTAGGGTTTTGTTTAATGGAGATCTGATTTAGGTTTATTATGCTTTCTCCATCCGTAAAGCATTAGACATCTTATTACAAAAAAAAAAAAAAAAAAAAAAAAGAAAAAGAAACAATGAAAGCCGGCTTTCTTCGAAATGTCTTCAGCCGTTGTGACTTGGAGCACAGGTAAGACGAACAGCTACACGGATACAATTTCCCAAAAAGGTTAATTTTTTTAACTGTAGGCTACCAAAGGTCAGATTTGGAGGTAATTTCAAATACTATTATCATCTTGAACTGAACTAAACTTGAAAGCAGCTTCCCTTTAGAGTTATGGTAACCCACATGATAGAAAATAATTGACAAATATAAACTGAGCCAAAAAAAAAACCACAGACGACAGGATTCTAACACCGTCGTTACTATTATCTGTATTGCAGAACTGGGTGAGTAGTAAAACGTATTCATTAACACAACGAAGAATGAGACCTCCTCTTTAGCAAAGATCTGAAAAAATAAATTTTCTATGTTGTGGGACGAGGCAGCCTTATGTATAGGAGCAATTTTCGTATACGCATTTAGAGAAACGTTTTGTGGCGCACTGCATTTCCCGTTAATACCCTAATTTTTATAGTTTCTATGTTTATGTACCCCAAAGAGAATTGCCACTTTCAGCTTAACGAAGTCGTTAAACACATCGTGAATTTATTTCCTAGAGCAATTTAGGGGTCTCGGCGCAATTTTAAATGCACGTCAATAAGTTTGCCACCTCGACTACGTAACTGGACGGCTAAGGAAGTTATTTATCTGAATACAATAATCTGTCCGTCACCAAGTCTCTCACGTGCTGTTTCCAAACATCACAGCATTTGTACTAAACACTCATCATAAAAAAAGGCTTTATTTAACTTTTAGCGATGTACTTGTACTATGTAGCATTGAGTTTTGAAGAAAACCTTCGGTGCGATTTTTTTCCTAACTTAGAAAACTGACCTTAATTATAGGTGTGGTAAAAACAATTGCCCTTTTTAATAGTATTCATTGCATAACACCGTAACTTTGTAATTTAAGCCATTTAAAACTGAAGTGAGATTAGAACTCACTTAATAATCCGTTGTACCGACTAAATCTACTCGATAAAAGGTGGTATGATCCAAATATAAATACATATTAGGCGAACAAGCGTGAGGTGTTTCGACAGATGGCCCTATTATGCTCGCGTCCATGCTACTGGAAATCTCTAGACTAGATTTTTTGCAGTAGTAGCAGGGTTTTGTTTGGTTCTGCTTATAGATAATTGTATTTATGCTGCCCTTGATTCTGCTAGGCGGAATTCGTTCGCCTGGTCCCCATCTGCGTGTGTATCTGTATCGGCGAACATCAATCGATTTAGAAGTATCCCCTTGTACTACCCTGCGCTGCTGTTGCGTCTCTGCATTGGTACGCGTGCGGGTACTTCCTGCATGTGGATGAGTGTTTGAGTCTCTGAATTCGCCTTTCGCTTGCTAAGCCCCCTTTTCTGATTCGAAGGGGAACAGAGAAATCATTTCGGTTCGTCATCATGGAATTCACGATCGTATGGTTTCCACGAACGGACACGTACGCTAGTTAGTTGCATGTACGCAAACCTCCATACAGTTAGTAGCCGACGGCGAAGCCAAGCAGGAAGGCAGTCTGATAACTCAGACATCCATCCATCCATCCATAGCGATACCACCGACCACTCCGCTGAAGGTAAAAAAGCGGTTGATCCTGGTGCTGTTCCTGCTATCGTTTCCTGCTACTCTCAGAACGTACGCACACCAAGGGCAGTGTGTATCTGTCCTTCTGACCTTACGAGTTGCGCTCTCCTACCATTTTTCCGCTTGGTTCCTTCATCTTAAATCCCTAGCGCTCTGACCTTCTTTCTCAGGCAACTTCTGTTCGCCCCCCCTCCTTGTTTCCTTGCAGGTCGCTTTCCCTTTCTATTTCCTACCATCTCTTGTACTATAAATAAACTGCCAATCATGTGAGAGGCATCTTGCGCGCTCTCTCAGACAGGAATCGAGATTTGGTGGCGAACGAATCAAAAAGGCAATACGAGTTGAGTAGCCTCGGCGTGTACCAGCCTATTTACTTATTTACCTATAGAGGAACACAAACGAACGGCACAACTGAGCGACTGCATCCTGAGACGACGATCGCTGTCCTACGTGCTCTCGCGAAACACGTGGAAAATAGTGAACACAAATGAGCCCGAATTACTAAAGCGAATTTCTAAAATTCGTTTTGTCGTGGGCGAACGAGGGCTGTCCTCTTAAATTCACGTCTATGTAGCCTGTTCCTGAGTGAACTTACGGTAAAGCCCGTTGGACAGTAATTAGGTTAGTATTAGCGCTAAATGCTACTTTCGAAGCTGACAGAAGCGTTAAAGTCTGACAGATCATAGAACAGCAGTGAGTCAAGAAAAAGGTCAAAAAGCCAAAATAGTTTAAGCTGAGTTCTTGCCTGAGCGAAGCGCAACTTGAAGACTAAGCGGGCAGTATTTTTAGGTTACTGTGAAATGAAAAATTTACTGCTTCTCTACTATTCTTTGTCTTAGTGAAGAACTGCTTGGCCCAATCAACCACCGCAGTTTCAGCGGTTATATAGAAGTCTCAGCAGGCCAAACATTACGACTTCACCATCTACTTATGCCAACTGTAACACATAGTAATTGATGAAGAATATACATTCATTATGCTTGTTATAACACAATAGCATTCATCGAAGGTAACGACGGATAGAGCTTCTTCATACGACGAGAGGTCATTAAATTATCGTCAAGAGACTATTTTCAAATAAAAGCTAAAAAGCCATTTTGTTATTTTCTTTGCAATATGAAAAGACAAAAGCGCTGTGGAATGGAATATATGAAGATGGTAAACCAGTGCGTGGTACCTCAGTTAATATGTGACTGTTTTAGAACTTCATTTTCAGTTAAAAAAAAAATTATAGTACACGATGTAAATGAGAGTCTGTTTTCTCGCCGAATAGCATGACTAGTAGATCTAGAAGACAGATATGGAATAATAATCAAATTTGGTTTTCAACTTGGAAGCGAAATTAGTTAAAGATTGTTCATTGTAGTTGGGCGCGTCATCCCATAGGAGTCTCTGCCTAACGTTGAGATTTGGTGCGTTCTAGGGTTATATACAGAGCGAGAGAGGAAGAAATAGCATTATGTTACACGAAGAAAACTTATTTGAAGTGTTTGACTTTGCAGATATGAAGGTTATATCAGTAATTATTGCGGTAACAACATGTATTAGGCCGAATAACTAAGAAAATTATCTAGTAGTTGCAGGAAAGACATTTTTTTCGGCTTACATTTTTATAAGAGTTCATTCTCAATGTTTAAGAAGCTTAAAACTCAAATGTATCTACGATGCATGATCCTTTGGATCAGGATCAGGAACTATTCTTTCTTATGTCGTTGAGTGATGGCACTCTTTGAACTGTACAAAGAACCTTGTAAAAGAGGTTGGCGGTCTGCTTTGATCCAACGATTTGAGCTTGAAGACTCCTACCTGCAAGATCTCTATAGCAGAGCTTTGTCCGAGGCTTTGTCCCGGAACGTACCCTTTTGCAAGGCATAGGATGACATAGTTGCCCAGCCTGTACACGCAGATATTTAAGTAAACTTGGCGTGTATCCCTTCCACTTAGCTTGCGTGTTTTCCGCGCTGGTAGGCTTACGGGTATAAGCCCGCTTCGCTTGGTGCTGAGGACCAGCTTTCTGAAACAACCGTTAACGGCAACACGAGATGCAAACACGCTTTACTTCAAAAAAAAAAAAAAAGTACACTTATAGTCCGATATCTGTTAATAGTGTGTAATTTAAGAGTTATTTGCATTTTCCGGCCAGCTAAATAGCCCCAAAAAGCCTAATGTTTGTTGTGTCATACTAAACCACAACCAAACCTTGAGATATGCATTAATTGATTATGTATATTCTCTCTAAAGAAACTTTGTTATAATTGTTTCAAACTTGCAATATGTCAAAGGATTGAAACGCATTTAATTTGGACCTCATTAAAGCCACTGGTTGAACGGAAATAAAAAAAAACCTTCAGCAGAGTCGAAATCTCAGTAACAGAGGGAATTCATACGGGCCCTATGGCGAGCAACAGCGGTGATTGCATCGTTTAACGCCTGTGTATCTATGCATCGAAGAAGAAGCGGCTATTTCCATTGCGGTCGCATTGGGCGACTAGAGGTTTCGTTAATAGGTTTCAGTGATATAACATGGTGCCTACGAAGTTCAGCGTGTGAACGAGGCTGGTGAGATAAAGGATGAATAAAATAAAATTAATGAAACTTCGGAAATCATGTCTGTTGACAAAGTGGGGCTTTTACAATTGTACTCCACTTCGCTAGATAGGGGCCATTTATCGTGGTCAAGCCAATGATTTTTCAGGTACACCGGGTTGAAATAATTTTAAGGTCATTGTTTATTATACTATAGAAGGTACAAATGAGCTTACCATGTTCTCAATGGTGTAGGCACTTGGTCATTCGAATGTTTTGTTGTAATTTTTATGACGATCGTTCTGTTTGACTTTTGCGAGTATTTTTTGATAAAAAAACAATTCTTTAAAAGATAAAAAAAAAACATCACTCGAGAGCGAATATTGCTAAAAGAGCATGCTATAGCCTCTTAGCGATTTCCACTTTTCGAGATCAGATATCAGAATAGGTGCATGAATATACTGTCATGCAACTATATAGGAGTTTGGAAATATATGTTTATATATGCGCTTCTTCGGCGGTCTGCAAAATGCGTCTCATAATCATCTCGCTTGGGCCTAAAAAAGCTGGCCCATCGGGTCAAAAAGCTTTTTCTTTTATGCTATTAGAGGAACAATAAAAGCCTTTGTCAGGAGCGTAGCAGCAATACCGGCGAACTATTCCTGAACGAGTTGGTTCCATACATATTAAAGTATAGTTGTTTATCGAGAACTCGGTCAGATCCAACTACTATGCAAATAGGGAAACGATGCAACCGACAGATATCCTACCGACAAAGAGTATAAAGGAACATCGATGGATCGACATGAATTGTTCCCTTCCAACCCAGTAATCGAGGGACCACATTATACGGGTGAACGAAAATTTTTTCCTTAGAATTAGTTACTAGCACCCTATATATATATATATATATATAGGGTAGATATAATAAAAGAATGTGCGTAGAAATGGCAAGCTATTGTGTTGTGACTGGAGTGTTGAAAAGTCTAACATTAACTGAGTCTAAGAAGAGTAAGCACGCATATCAGTTCCACTAATTCTAGCATTTTTAGAACATTTTGTTGTTCTAAACAATGAACGAGTTATAAGAAAGCTGAAAAGTTCACAAGTAGAAACTTAATTATTCGGTTTAAAAAAAAAATTTACTATTTTAAAAAGACGTCATACTGCAGGTAGTCTCGAAATTAGGTGTTGGCGAAAAGACCTGTGCCTAAATGTGTATGTTTTGCGTAAAAATACAATTAAATGGCCGCGATTGTTTAATAGCATATAACTACCTAAACTAAGACTCGACTGAACGGAAAACTCCCAAGTGGTTTACTGAGGATCGATTTGAGAATCGCGTCTGACTCAACAGGATTAAAGCAATTAGCCAAATAATGTAATAAAATTGTACTATACTATTACTTTATTAAGTTTTAAATTAATTTAAACATGTTCCTACTGGGAACTGTCAGATAATAAACTGTATTCTATTTTAAACAAACAGTAAAGGTAAGTGTTCAGGTGACGGAATGGGTTTGTAATTATACAACCTAGCTAACAAATTAGGTATGGGTGTTTGTTAACATTGAATA
>NW_019215501.1:0-11139 GCF_002532875.2 Varroa jacobsoni | reverse complement strand
ATGTATATGAAAATAGGCGCGAGAAATCTACAGCTCGAAGTACTTCTGTGGCTGGCCCGAACTTTTGAGTTAAGCCAAACCGAGTGGGCTATCTGCCGTTACCTCTGCCTTTACTCTGGCTACGAGCTCTGGAACTTGCGCGTATTCAGACGTGATCCGATCCTATTTACATGAGGCTAAGTCCGAGCACAAGGTCTGTTCAAGCTCCCCAGTGCTGCTCGCGACATGAATATGTTACTTAAACCATAGCCTCAGATCTTGACCGTTCGGGTCGACGTTCGTCTCTGCCAGACGGCACCACACAGTCGTACGTGGGTCACAGCCATATAGGCCAGTAAGAGGACTATTACATACTACGCTGGCAGGAATGAAATATTTGCACGCATACGAATGCATAGCAACTGCGCACAAGGCTAATGTCGCTGTCATAGCCAGTCGCAAAAGCCCTAGTTTGACCGTCTCACCCATCTCTGTTACGGCTAAATGAGGGTCGTAGAACAAAAACGAAATGAAAAGCGATTGGTCTTGATTGCCGCCATGAAACATTCCTGATACTAACTTCTTGCTAGTATAATTTCGAAATTAGTTAAGCTTGACCTAAAATGACGAGTAATAACGGTCCATCACTCATATAAAAATCCTCGTCATTTTATCGAATTCTACGTAACGTTAAATTTATCCATTGTTCTTGTTCGAATCAATGTAGCCATTGGCTTTACAACCTCCGGGCTTGTAGGAGACCTAAGGTTTTTTAAATTTTATGAAAATATATTGTGAAATTAATATTCATACAGTAACAGACGGCAAGGGGCGGACGTTGGGTTTAATTAAGTTAAATGTAATAAATGACATTTTAGCAATGATTCATAATCTCTAGATAACTGAAGACTTACGTCTAACCAAAGAAGCAGGTTTTCAGTGAGGAATAGCTAACGTGAACAAAAACCAGCGAACCAGTAGATTGAGAATTGAATATTTTAGGTTTTACGTTTTCCATTGCCATTAAGCATTGTTTCAGATATCAACATCTATTAACGGGTATCTGCGATTTGATGCGATGGCTCAGACGGCCGAGCCTCTGTTGGAACATTGAACGCTGGTTCAAGCCTGGCCCTTGCAACTTGCTACAGAAAAAAGAACATTCGCTACGAACTTTAGCTAGTATTTACGAAACCTTTTCTTGGGTTTAAAAGACATACATAGAGAAATACATTCCCATAGACAATTCATATCCTTTTATCAGATATTAAAAGGGTGCAACTTTTCGACGATCCTTGGTCGCGCGTGCCTTAGATAGATCAGTACGATTAAGTACATGTTATTGATTTTGCGTTTCTGTGATGTTGACGGTTACTGAAATACGGTCGAATTTGCTTTTACAATTGCCCCTTCCAGATTCGCTGCTCCTTGCGCACTCAGTTGGATGGGATCGAAGACAGAACACTGGTCATAGAAGAGGCGAGAGTCGAGTGGAACGCCTTAAGGGGTGCGCTAAGCTCAAAGCCAAACAGTCGTGCCTGTGCTGACGTTGGTTTGACCCCGCTAGTTTTCTACCATTTTGGCGGCTTCCCACTTGCATGATCCTAGTCAAAATTCAAACGCACAGAAAATGCCTTTTCTTACGGTACAATACAAACCATGCACACGAAGCTTCACGAAGCATGTTCCTTTAAATCGGTTGTGCAAAACGGTCACAGAATTCGACCGTCAATAGTTCGCGAATTTTGCATTGCTGTGCCCTGTTGCTGTGGCGCGAAATTTAAATTCTGTCGTAACTTTCTGCACTAATTACATCACAATCAGTGGTGGCTACGGTACAGACACAACTTTGATGCATTTACCGACGGTGGCGGAGGCCGAGCCAGCGTCATCATTGCCACCGCCACAAGTTTGTACTATAGCACCACTGTCGCTCTGTCTGCTTGCTTAACATCTTTAATGCGCACTCTAAAATGGCTTGTCTCGACGGATCGCATCGAGAACGCGAGTTTTTAGAATCGAGACTGGCATCCCACAAGGTTCCACATCATATAGACGCTAATTCCACTGCTATGGCTTAGCTCAGTCTGGCTACATTACGTGTGGTCTCTGCGAGAAGACGTGGAAAAGGCGCTAAAGGGAAGAGGATGAAGATCAGAAGACGTCTGCCAGTTTGCCTTGTGCTGCCGCCGTCGCTCGGTGGCAACGGTAATGTGCTCGTTTGCGACGTACTCTGTTCACGCACGACCGGAAACTATGGTTAAGAGTGGAGTCGGCTCGGGGTTGCCGCAGACGACACTAGTTACGTTTGCCGGCAAATTTTAAACTTTGAAAGAGATTAAGCGGGCTTTTGGGTCTGTGTCTCTTTTTCTTACTTCTGCCAGGCGGTGCTATTGTCTCGTTTGCGAAAGGGCTCGGAAATGCCGCTTAAGGGCTTTCGGGTATGTATGCGCTGTGGACTGTGAGGCTGCTATTGCAGACCGTCGGTTAGAGTGCGCTGGCGTCGGAGATAGACAAAAGGACGAAACAGTGAGATGGGGGGTTGAGGGGAGGTGGGTCTCTTTCTTTTAGACTATAATGGCCGATTCATTGCTCGCTTGGCGAGGCCGTGCTGTTGGCATCGCCATACAGATGTCGAACGAAAAGCCGTTGTTGTCGTCGAGTCTAACGTGATACTGGAAGCTGCTGCTGCTGCTAAAATCTGCTTCATCCTCTACATTTGGACAAGAGGGTGGAGCAACTGCGGTGGAGAGTTGCGAACAACAACAACAAAAAAGAAGCCGTAGCAATATCGACAATCAAGATTTATTCTATGATAGGTCGCGGTATCGGCAGTCGCAGTATCGGCAGTCGCAGTTGCACCGGACGAAGCAGAATGGCATTGTCGGCGTCCTTATAGTTTCTGCTACCATCTCTTCTATTGCGGCCGTTTCTACTGCTGCTGCTGCTGCTGCTGGTGTTGTTGTTGTTATTGTTAAATCATTCTTCAGATTGTCGCGGCGTACGTTCCGTATTCAAATGCTGGCCATATCGCCTGATCCCACTCGGCGCATGGCCCTAGGCATACATAGGCGTTGTCATTTTCTTGCTGCGAATGCTTCTGTCTGCTTGTATATGTGCGTTTATCTTTCTTTACATCAATGTATGCTTTGCTGCTATATGTGGGCATATGTAGTTTGCGTAGTCCGCCGGCGCTCTTCGAAGCCGGTCGTGCCGTCTTATTTCGTTTCCTCTCTTAATCACGAAACAGCAATTCTGGCATGGACGCATTTAAGCGGGCTGCTTACGCATTCGGTTCTTTCTATGTTCCGCTGCCCACTTCTCACTGTGTCTCTCTGCATGAAGGCGTATGCGGAAGTTGCTAGGAGCTCAGGGGATTACAAGTATTCGAAGGCTACGACCACGACCAGACCGCTACTAGAACAGCCGCAACAATAACAACAGCACAAAACTTGGCCTATGGCTAATTCAGGCCAGTGGCCTGTAGCCGACCGAAGTCCCGCCAAGAAAAAAGAGTAAGAGAGAGAGAGAAAGAAAGAAAAGCATGTATGAGTAAAGCAAGAATGACGAGCTGAAATTAGTTCTGCATATGTCTGTCTATATCCGTTTCTGTGGCTATGTATATGTTTATGTACGAAACTGTAGCAGATGAAACATAGCAGAAAAATAAACTGTGACTGTTTATAATTTACATCAGATTAAGACCATCGTTAGCAGAATCGGCGTAACTGGAACAGAATCGCCAGGATGAACTTTTTTATAAAACTTTATTCGGATTTATCATTAAAACTAAAAAGACACATGCCTGTTACAGTAATATGTAGTGGTATGTAAGAACTACATACCGTGCCTTTTTTGTCACGTTTGTCCCAAAGATGTCTGCATGTGTTTGTTGGGTCTGCTTTTTTCGTTTCCCCAAGTCTTTTGCAAGAGGTCGTCGATGTGTAGGATTGGGCCCTATCGCATCGATAAAACCCTCGAACTCGTGCTCTAGAGGGACCCGGAGAGGTCTGTAGGAAAAGAAATAAGAGCTGGCAAGAAGTGAAGACGTAGAGCGCAGGCAGAAGGATGGGTCGCCGGGAACTATCGATATTCAGTCGATTCCTTTTCTTCTCAGCCACCTGCGAACTTTTCCCTGTTCTCGTCGTCGTGCATTGGGACGGTGAGGTCGATGCGAAAGCGGTCAGCGTAGCCGGCGAACGCTAGCTATAGCGGTGAAGATCTGTCAGTGCCATACGAGCTTTGTGCAGACTGCTTTTGCTGCCCTTATATTTGGTAGTTCTTTGCCCCGGGTCGGTTCCTACCTAGCACTAGTAGGCCTTCTTTTCCAGAGCAGACATTCTGCACAGCCAAGGTAGACGGTCAGCGAGAAGCGACGTTAGCAGCGCCAGCAGCGGCAGTAGTAATAATAGCCGGAATCTGTCGATAGGGAATACAGCTTACCCGTAACGAATCACAGCACCATCTGCTCCAACTGGCTATGTTCAATATATTGGCGTGGGAGGAGAAACGCATAGATAAAGTCTTGCCAGTTCGAACCACTGCCACCGCAAGCAGCAAGTGTATCGCGGTTACCTTCTTCTATTTGATTATTTCTTGTCAATTTTCATTCTGTTTCTAAGCAGGTTCCTTCTCCCGTTTTTTTTATTTGTTTTCCTCAGTTCCGATTGAGGCACGAATGTCCCGGTGCGTCTTGCCGGAGCGCCGGGGTCGTGTTTTGATCAGTCTCAGGAGGTTGGCTGGTTTCATTCGCTGGTGGTGATGCTTTCGTTTGCCCGATCCAAAATCGGGATCTGTGGATTTCAGAAGTTGGTGATTCGATCGATTCGGTAGAAAAGCCTAAGACCACCGTCTTGAGCGCAAGGAATGATAATCGAACTGTGGGAAAACTTTGTTACGAGCATGGAGGAAAGTCGAAGGTTTTTTTTGCCCTCAGGGCTAGACGGTAAACCGTATTTAATTTAAGATGTACTCTAATTATTGTTATTGTCATTAATAGTGATCAAAGAAACATAATCGACCTATAACGAAATGTTTCTCTTGCAAAGGAAAATTTAATGTCGCCTCATGGTAAGCATTTAAGTCAGCGCAATTTAGGAAGTGTGTCGCGCCTTTAATGAGATTTTAATAAGATTAAGATGCATTTATATAAAGGTAGAACAACATACGTATGTTGTCAGGAAAATTCCGTATAAGTGTATATTACGTACCCCCATCATCTCTGTGTTGTTTTTTATGGAGTGTTCGCATTTCAGAATGATGGATTATGATGACATTTTCACTCTCACCCATGAAACTCCGATGGCTGATTTCTCGGACTCAGTAAAATTAGCGATAGCCTGATACCTCAGGCTCGCGTACTTCAACGCCACTGGGTTTGAATTATAAAACCTATAGTTCTCTAAGACTACGCTCCGTCAGATAAACATGCTAACAATAACCAAGATTGTCTTCATTCTAATCAACATCATTATCACCATCAAGGTCCTAGTCATTATTAGTGCTATTTGCATAAAAGAGAATAACAGCAAGTCACTCGTGTTTGCTTAATTCGGCCTTTTTCTTGAGGGTAGTGACCGCGTCGTGAACCACAAACATGTTCGCTGCCACGGCTAAAACGATGGATTTTGGATTGCGGCGTCAAGAACGAGTCGACGCTCTGTGTAAAGATCTAGTTTATTTAGCTTCGGAACCACTACTTAGTTAGTTAGCTATAACTCCATATGCAAATGCTACACAACATCGTTGCGTAAGTCGCTACCAATACGAGGCGGCTACGGAGAGCGATGTTGCCCCATCGAAGCGGCGCGCAGTTGCAAAGCGTTGACCGCTGAAGGGCGCTGCTGTCGAACAGGGCGCCAGTGTCCCAATGAACCAGACGAAGGAGCTAGCTAATGCTAGTAAGTGGGGAAAGTGCGAAAACTAAATACCAAAAGCCCGTCACAAAGACTGCTTCTCGAATACGAATATTCATGAAAGGTGGATGGACACCGTGGTGGAGTTGGGAGACCTGGCGGCGGGCCCCTCGGGAAGAGCAGCAGCGGTGGCGGCGGCGGCGGCGACAGGCATTGGTTTGCGGTTAAGTGTCCCCTGGGGCGATTTGGCCGCGTTTGGGGGCACTTTTGTGTGTACCCGGCCATGTATGTATACAGGAGGCTGTGTATATATGGAAGCATGGGACTGTGTGTTGCGCGAATAAGGGGCATAAAGGACAGTGCTAGTAAGTGGTGGTTCTGGCCACGGTAGCGGCGGGAGACGCGATGAGTGATCTTACGACAAAGTACGGCGACGCCGATAGAAGAACTCTTAATTGCTTGGAGAAGGAAGAAGATACCCCGGCTAGACGAGATCATGCTACGTTCAGTCATCGATGCAACAAAGGACCCCTTGAGCTGTCGAAAATTGACAAGGCGATGAGGATAGCGGGTTTCGTGATTCGCTCATTACGGGTTCATACATGGGTCGGAAAGTGGCTTGAAGATTGTCTTTGTCTAAGCCCCCAAAACGATTCACTGAGTTATTATCAAATCACTTGATGGAAAATCATATAAAGAGAGCCCAATCCTTATTGCGTGTGTTGATCGTAATATTTATGGCAGATGGAAGCAAGCTAAGAAAGAAATCGTCAGTTGCAGAATGAAATGTTTTCAGGAGCGTAAATACCAATCAGAAATTAATTTTTAAGAAAAAAAAAAAGGCTAAAAAAGATTTCTGCAAAAAATATTTACTGAAAACTAGTGTTGAACGTGTTCGGTCCATCTGAATTGATATCGCTGCAAATTATGAAGCGACAAACGGATAAGATGCAATGTATATGATATCCTCTGATCTCCTAATCAAGCCGTCAATGTACTTTATCTGAAATTGAATTTGCAACACGTGTTCGAGCTGAGGTTATGAACGGCTAGCTAGCAAAAATTACCCTAATTGATGAACCTCGTTGATGTTTCAATTTTTGATCCTTATGTCAAAAGAACACATTCAGCGGGGTATACTACCTAAGGAGCACAATGCATATGGATGAAATGTATACATAAATATGAATGCATTCATATTGTAAAAACGTTACTCGTGTTAATTAGCTTTACAAGGGCGAATCTGTGGTACTATCGTGGAAACGGCTTACCCACCAACTAGGTCCTTTCGACGAATCGAGATTTAACAACCCTCCAGGCGTATCTCCGGGTCTCGGTCAGACAACAGCGCACGGGTGAAGCACGTTCTATCAGAACTGGGTCGGCGGTAACTCTAGTAGTATCACTGTGTTTTTATTAGGTTGATAGAGATGAAACATCGGCAGGCCGAATGCGTCATATACCGTTGTGTAGAGAATACTTACAGATGATCACGTGATATAAGGAGGCGTTTAACATGACGTAGGAACTGTGCATTTCTGTCTTTTCTCTTTATAACCTTCGTTGCTATTTATAGGGCTGTGAAAGGAGCGGGGTGGAGCGACAACACTGTCCGGTCAAACGAAAGGCTTGGCGATGAAAGATTGCGGTTTATTTGCTGATATCATACAGGTTCCCATTGACAGATGCGCGTAATTAGTGGGTAAGGCGACTGCAGAAAAACTGATTTGAGATAAGACTGAATTATAGTGAGGTAGATAAGGAACGGCGCAGACCGGCTAATTAGTCCCAAACTGGTTTAGCGCTCACGCTGCCCCCTACTGAGGCAGCAATAAAAGGCACGCACAGATTGTCTGTCGTTCATGTGGCAATGAAAAAATCATACTATCTGTCTATCAGGTATAGAGCGAGACAACTACGCGTTGAAATGGGATTGAATTTTGTAAGCAGATCCGCCGGAAATAAGAATTCTCGTAAAGTAAGACGGATCGCTTGGCTGCTTTAGGGAATAGTCGTTCATACGTGGATAGCCAGCTGTGTTCGAGTAATCTGTATAAAAGCATCTTTAATACCAAACCTATTTCTTAAAAATGTAATCCATAGAAAAAAAGACAGAAGCTAGTGTCAAAGATATGTTAAACTAGACGTTATTTAGTTTGTCTTACAGGGCGGCGATTGAAGTATTTCAGTCTTCAATACATTAGCCGCTGTTATTCAATTACCTCAGTAGCTCCAAAATCTAGCACTAGACGTGTCCTGGTACGCTCGGAATGTAATGCTTCAGCAAGCGACAAAATCTACAGGATCCTGTTTCGCCAGCGGCTTTCTACTACCGGAACCGTTTAAAAAAACTATTTGAGAGGTGTTTCGACCCGCCGGTACAAGACGCCTCCTTCACACTTTACGCGAAATATCTCATTTTCCCAATTTCAGCACCATCAAACGTCGACTCTATTTGGTCTTGATGGCAATGCGATAGTGTCAGAAGGTTCACTGTTACTCTAAACCGTTCACCATAAGTTCTCTCTGTCAGCCTCTTTTTTCTTTGTCATTCTCTCATATCAGGAATAATGAAGGGAACCACGGTGCTACAGACTTTAAAATTGCTCGCTCAATCTTAACGGAAGGCGGGTCGATGTGGCGGGGCAGACATTCGACGTAGGTGTAGCCTGTGAATTCCTGTTGATTAAAAAATTGTTGTAAACGAGGTTTGCAGTCAGCGGAAATTACGTCGCTCTTCCACAGCTGTATAATATCATTACAGTATAAATCGACTAATCCTATATAATGGAAATAAACTACACAGACTGACTCTATTATGCTTTATTTAGAACTTCGTTCTGGTTACCGATTTATCGCCGAGAATAAGCACTTCTGCGAAACGAAACTTAAACGAGAACTTCTTTATAGCTTAATCAAGTGGCCAAATTGGATGGCCGGATGTACGCACCATGTAAAATTAAGCAACCGATGCACATATAGATATACCAATCCATTTTCTCTTTGATGAATATTCGAATGTATACGTTTCCACAGTTTATATCTACCTCATCGTCTATACCATGCCTTCGGGTGAACGGTGTTTTTCAAGATATTCCTTCCTGCACGAAACACATGTTCTTAGGACTAATATATTGAATTGCATTAGAACTGTATTTTTAACGACCGACGGCCAGCTCTACATTGAATGACGTATGCAACACTTTCGTTAGCGTTTATGGAGATTAGGATAAGGGGCGTTAAGGATAGAGCGGTCGGTCTCCTCCGCTTTTCGCTCCTCCAACTGGCAGACGCAGCAAGGGATTGATTAGAGTCTTAAAACTTTTTGCCGTTCAATTTTCTTACTGCAACCTTAGAGGGCCGCGTATGCATGCCGCTGGGCCGAGCTGACGTGGCGGTCTTGATGATTATGAGACAAAAGATTGGATATTTTTTGCTTTCTTTGATGCTCCTCTATCCAGCTCTCTTGGCATCCCTTGTCCTCTCATTCGCCGTGTTGTGTTCAAGTCTTCTTTATCTAACTAAGCAACGGGTGAAGGAAGCCTGTAGATGGACGGATAGGGGCAACAGAACCGTCAGAAGGAACGCATGAGGGGGCGCCGGCAATGCCCTCGACCGCGGGCGAGTTATGAGGAGGGGTGAAATATTAGTAGCCCTTCGAGAGGTTCTTTCTGACTTGAGGGTGGAGCGTTCACTTTTTTACATGGCACCCCAGAAGCAAGGGCATGGCTTCAAGAGACCGACGTTCTTAATTGCAGCTTAGCTGCTGCCAGAAACGGCAGACGGTGAACTAATGTAATGGGGCTTGATAGTAAGACGTCGGCGACTTTAACGGAAGAAAAAATGCAAAGTGGCAGTAGCAGGAGATCGGCACAAGAGGATAACGAACCTCCATGGCTTACTATTACATCTTTATTTTTATTAGTGTTGGTTTTATTATTTTTTAAATGCATACTGTTGGAAATAGTAAAAATAAATTGAAAATACTGTTGACAAGAACCCTGAAGGTGTAAAGGGGTAAGTTTTCTCTGTCCCCTATGTATTTACACGTCCACTTATCACGATTATTTGACTGTTTGAATATGGTAAATTATGCAAACAACAAAATATTAGATTAGACAGAGACGATTAGAAGTACAGGCTATTGAATAGGTTGCGGTGTGCCCACTCATTTCCTTTACGTTCAACCCTGGTTCCCGTGATGGCCACTAAATGAGTTACTATATATATATATATATATATATATATATATTATGGAAAGGACAATGCATACATTACAGGTGGAAAACAGTATTGGTTTGTGATTTTACTGGAGGCCAGGGCATATTCATAATCCTTATCATTTTTGTGTTTCGTAAAAGATTACGTAAGTGCAAATATTATTTAAAGAAAAAATGTGTGCCATATGGTCCTAGTACGCATTGATAAGTGATCAGCTACGTATTGCTTATGATAGAAAATTTTCTAAAGGTTTAAAGCTTTTTTAATTTCATTGGCCTGTTATTAATTAAAAGATGTTAGTAAACATTCTTCTCTATGAGTGCGCATGTTTATTTCTAAAAATAAAAATCTACTTTTATGCAATCAAAACGAAGCTTATGGAAAGGCTGTCTACTGTATTATTAATGAAACATATGCTTTAAAACATATTTCAAGCCACGGATGTGTGTTGATAGGTGCTACATCGGCCAATTTTAGGTAGTAAAAATATCAATCATTTTGAAGTAAAGACTTGTATAAAAGTAAAAATAACATATGCATGCGTGCATATGTTATTTTTAAGTCCAATGGTTCCCGTTCCATGTACTTCTCCCATTTTCCTCATTATTGCCCATGTGCTGAGTCTTTAAACGCATCCGGTCTCTAAAGTGGCTATTGATTCACTATCTAAATAATTATTGCACTTCGCGAGAGCAAACTATATCAAGTAGATACATGCACTGTAAAAAGTTGCATTACACCAGACCGCAACCGTTCGTACGGCCTCTTCTCTCAGACTTTTTTGCCTCTTGTGAAGATCATGCAGCGTGACGAAAGTTTTGGTCGTTCTTTAGCTTGCCCTCGTCTCAGGCTGCCGGCAACCTTTTCAAATGGCATGAGATTTTGGCCTGGCCTTCCGCTCGCTCACTTTCGGCTGCATCTCTTTTCGATGAAATCTGTCGATTTCGCTGACGACAGCGGCGATGGTCTAAGTAAGTGCGCCGTCTGTGCAGAGTACGACTACACAACAATGAACGTTGTTTGGATATGAGAATGGACGCCTGGGGGACTACAAGCGAGATCAAAAAAAAAAAAACGGAAGTGG
>NW_019215500.1:0-11156 GCF_002532875.2 Varroa jacobsoni | reverse complement strand
ATATAAATTTTCCAGGGGTGAATGTTCCAATACATGTAAACCTTTCCTAACTTTAGGTAATAAAGTAGATTGTAGATTGCTTGAGTACTATTATGTAAATGTCGTGCATTTTGTTTGTCTTACACAAAGCGTTATTTGGACCAAATTGTTAAGAGAACTTTTGAGGAAGAAGTTGCAATGCTAGATTCTAGAATTGGATTTATTTGATAAAAACATCGGAAACTCAGAATTATGATAAGTTTTGTTTTACATGTCTGGCCAGTGCTTTGAAAGCCACAGCAGAGCCTACCTTGGTCACTCAAAAATTGGCACACACAGTTGTATCTCGTATGCACTCTGTATTTTGTTACTAGTTAGTTCGTTCATATTTGTTGCACGTTAGGTTTATATTGAAATATGCATGCATGTAAGGAAATAGGTTACTCTTAGAGATTTTTTAAGGTTTGCTTGTTGCCACCTTCCTTATTACATTCTTCATCGGGTGGTCCATGGCGGAGACCAAATCTGAAATAAACGCCTTCAGGTTACCTAATTTTGAAACACGTTTAACACTGTCTAAAATAACCTTTGCAAAAAGACGACTTTTGTTTAATTCCAACTGGTGGTCATTATATAGTAAGCGCAGGTGATTTAATACTTCCGTTGGAATAACAGTTGTATTGCTCAGAAGTATTTCCATAAAGCCGAGAACGGTGTTAATCATTTTTAGCTTCTGTAAATCTTGAATGTCATCTTTTCGAACTAGCTTGACGAGATTCTTGAGAAGTAGCTCCAATGTCCATAATGATTGACTGCAACCGAACGTCTTAAGAACCTTATTCAAGGTTTGTACAAGAGGATCTCGATCAAGGTCCATGAGTGTCGGTTGAAGTACCGATTCCATAAACACCTGCGGCCATTTCGATGCGAATTCGGAAAGACACGAAATCAATAGGGTTCCAGGGAAAGCTTCAAGATGCTTTAGATGGGTAAATAATAGGTGACGTCCAATAAGAGCCAAATCCTGTTGGAGCATTCGAGTAGTGTCTGATGCCATAAACGACTGGAAGGGTGGACATGAACAATCTTAGTAATAGCACTCAAATAAATATCTTGTTATTGCCTAGACTCGTATAAGATAAGCCACTTTTTCTTTAGTTAACGAATAGACAAATTCGCCGTACCTTTAACAGTTTTGTCACTTGCTTTGTGGGCAATCTGGATAAATCGTCAGCTACACATGCCAGCCGATCTGAAGCGGTCGGCCCCTCCAAAAATAATATACCAACGTCAATTTCACTATTTTCCTGATGAAGAGCAGCTTTTAGATCAAGTAAATCGGATTGTGTCTGATCTCCTAAATCTTCGACAGACAGCAGCGGAGCTGCGGGCTCAACCTTATCGGCCTCGTTCTTGTTATCATCATTGGACTTCTCAACTAGCTCGTCGATGGCAGTGTAATGTGCATCCGGAACCGCTGTAAACACGATTAAATTGATAGGTGCCACTATTTTAATTTATGGCACGGTATTAATATTTTCGGAAACGGCACAGTTTGTTACTCATAGCGTAATAGTGCTCATAACTTTAGAACATCAAATAAAGTTCCTTTGCTCCATCATCTGTATTTCGCCCAACCCCAAGCCATTTATATGGCGTGGTGTTTTTGTCAACGACTATGGCAGATCTACACACGTTTAGGGTCCTAGTTGTCTGTTCAGAGCTAGAACAAGAAGCTGCGATTTCTCATGCGTAATCATCCTTTCTAGGACACTTCTATTTAGCGTGATGCTCTGGACTGCCAAAAGTTTTGCGGCAAATACAGTGGTTCAGGACGCTATGATAATTTTTCAAGGTCAGTTTAATACATCAAACGCATACCTACTTGCATTTTGTTGGTGATACTCGTCGGCAAATGATAACCGGCCAGATAGCGTACTTACCAAGTAGAATTTCATCATCGCTCATATCTAATAGATCCGAATTACGCTCCTCAATGGTGAACTCTGGCTTCAGTTCACCGGGTGTGTAGAAACAGAATCGGTTGCCGTTGCTGCTTTCGTTCACAATGGAGTGAAGTAGATTGACACGCTCCTTCAGACTAGACTCTCGCCTTCCTTGCATAATATCAATATACTTCGCTACAATTTCACAATGCGATGTAACGGCGCGAAAACCACTTGATTTTCTCGGGGGAAAATTCGGTATATTCATTTCTACAGTTTGGCTGAAGAGTGAAAACGGAACAAAATGCGTTTGTATTTGAAAGTGCAGTATGCAGATATGATTAAACTGGGGGTGCAATGTTTAACCATACTTGAATGAATGCGAAATTATGTGTAGACATTGTATTCCTATAAATGTCATGGGAGACACACGGTTCATCGGCAAGGACATTTAATTTGTTCAGATGATTTGTTTAAATGGTCCTTCTCGTTTAGTCGACGCCATGATGGGCGCCAATCTAACTTAATTATATATTGGTCAGTTGTTGGTTTAACGCGAACGGTCAGCAATGGTTACGACTAGCTACAAACAGCGGTCTCTAAGTAGATTGCATGGTATCTGTGCCATAGGTCCGATCAAACGGCACCTAGCAGCGAGTCTCACAAAATAGATCAATAGCGTTTATAAGAGCTCAGAAAGAATGTAGTAAATCTCCTATAAAGAGCCACTGGTTGGTGAAAAAGCTATGGGCATCCACCCCACAAAAGGCACCGATATAAAAGAGCCAAGATTTCGTCGAAATGCTTCCACATGAATCTCTTTGAGTGACCCTATCTCTGTTTCTATCGAGATGTTGCTTTTGGCACATTTCAGATAATAAAATGAGAATACGGAACGTTTATCGTTCCACGTAGGGGTACATGGCGAAACTGTGAGCTGGTTTTAACAGATTCTGGATTTAATCATGATGGTTACAATCATAGATGGCTTAAAGCACTTGATAGTACATTTATCTTGAGTCCAACGATATAGGCGAAACTGCTAAAATCGACTGCAAGCAGCCTTCCCTCCGTCTACGCATACGCAAAAACATCCTTGTTTCTACGCACAAAAAGAAAAGGAAGAGAGATACTGAGATAATAAGCTTGCTTATTTTTGTTTCAAGTTTTCGAGCAAATAGAACGCTGAAATAGAACCTCGTCATGTGGATTCGAATAAGCCGTGACGTTGGCTTAGAACTGTAGCTCGACTGATGTATTCAATTCCGTTACTCATCAATTAACACGTCAATGTACAAAAATATAAGTCAAATCGTTACGTTCAGAGATTCGCGCTTCCCAAAAAATAAACATGTATCCAGAACAGTCCAACAGTTCAGGCCTTCACATAACAGTCTTATAACGTATGTGCTGAATAGCTTCTTACGTACTTTTAAGCAGTATATAGCTAAATAAGAGTTTCAAAATAACTGAATTTAGAACTGTTGCGTGTTTCATCTTTTCGACCTTCGGGTGATACAAATGTATAGGTTTTTTACGCGTTATTGTAGAGCATAAAGGCCAGCAAAGACACTACAGATTTAAATATGGCCATTGTTGCGTATGTTCAGAATTTTATGTAACGTGGCAAAATTGAAGTAGAGAGAATTTTTAGGTTTGCACTTTATCCCCTAATAAAACAGTGGATATTCCCTTTGAGTGGCTAGAAAATACGCTGCCGTAAAAAATCCTGACGAGAACTACATTTGCCATTGTAATTAGGTGTATTAAAGCGAACATTAGTCCGCTAGGCTATCAATAGATATATATGGAGGTGACAGTTGGAGCGGTAAACGTTTTTAAAAACTATTTAGTTTCGGATATTTTCCAGTATACGAGGGTTTAAAAAAGTAAATTTAGCTCTAGCCATTGTTTAAACCATCAAGGCTTGAGTACCAGTTGGACGAAACACGCATTGCACTATGTGGTTCGTCCAGGAAATGTTCACATTTTGTTCGGCTATGTGCGATTCGTAACTGTCGTCGTCATTTTTAAAGCTGATGGTTTGTAGATAAGCCAGAAAGCTGAGTGAGGTAAATGTAAGAGTTGACTTCCAAGTTTTCGTCTCCAGCAGCCACAACAAAAGGCAGTGTCTTTACCTTTGATAGACGACGTCCGCTAGCTTTTACTTGATAAACATTCGAAGACGAACTCAAAGCGCGCAAGTCGCCTGCGATGCGCCTTCTGCACATGTGACAAAAGCACTTAGGTGTTTCATGATATCCAATATTTCCCTGTGCGCTCTTCACAGCACCACTCCTGTGGTTGTCAGCAACAACAACAACAGCAACAGCCGGTGTAAACAGCTGATTGTTATGGCGCGCAAAGAACACAGCGCCACGATACGGTAGCACCAGAAAAGTATCTCATAGACGAACGGAGTTTCGTCCCTGTTCCTCGCTACATGTCCTCTCTCTTTTTCTCTCGTTTCATGCAGACGGGGGAGTCGTACCAGCAGCAGCAGTGGCGGTAGTAAAGGAAGCCGTACAGGGCCGTAGTGGCCGTGCTGCTGCTGCTGCTGCTGCTGTTGATGGCAGTAGTAATGGCGAGCAATAGCGGTGCGCCGGTTACCGTTGGGGCGCACCTAACAAAAAGGATCTATTAAGCCTTGATGCCGGTAATGTTGTCGAGGTGGCGAGAAGGTGTTCGATTGCCAGCGGTTGATTTTTTTGTTGTCTGTGGTGCCGCCGTAGCGACGCTATTGGCACGGTTCGTGCTTCCACTTCTGGTGCAGTGGCGAGCATCTTCGATCAGCTTCCACTGGTTGGTCCGACGGGGTCGCCGATCTTTGCTTCCGTTTCCCGCGCTTGGCTGTCGCTTAGCGGCCACAGAACGTGTACGTAAGCAACACGGGGGTAGAAAATTTATTTTGTTCTCCCGTTTTGTTTCGCTCGTCTCCTCTACCCCGTTGTCAGTGTGGGGTAGTGCGCACTAGGATTAGCATCGTCAGGTAGCAGCGCACGACTGTTGCCACTTGGTGAGTTCAGTTCTTTATGAAGATGATATTGTCGCGAGTTTAGATCCTACTGCGTTTTGTATGTTGCCCCGTTTGTTGATGAAGATGCGCTTACGTATGGATACGGCATAAAAAAGTTGCTCACCTATATTGTTGCTGTTACTAGTACTAACAGGATAATCACAACCGCAACGCACCCGTATGTTGAAAGGATGAAAGTTCGCCATGTATCTTCGCACGTTCCGCATTTATGTAGCGTGCTTTTTCTTTAGCAGCTCCCAGAACACATAATACGAAAACATACAATAACGAAGCGTGTAAGTTATCATATACAATTATCTCAGTTCAGTTGCAACAAATTAGAAGTTGTGCTTATTTTTGGCGAGATATGCATTTTGCTTTAACTTTAACTATGGAATGTAATCTTTGTTCGATGGAGGTAACGCCCTCGATGACGGTACCTTGGAAATGAATGTTCAATTTAGAGATGAATAAAAGTATCAGTTGTGTTTGTTGGTACCGTTTGTGCGCTGGGTACTGGCTCACGGGCTGGTTCCCAGAAGTGTTCGGTACCATTACTGTCACTTGCGGACGCTCGATTTCGTTCTAGTGTTTCAAAAAAAAAACAAACCGTAGACGATTGTCACTTAACTTAATTTGCTTGCAAAATCCAACGTACATACATACTTAAATGCTTCGGCTTGTGAGTAACAGACAGGCGGGGAAACCCATTCCACGGTTAGGCCTCAAGACGATGAATGCGAAGTATCTATACCTTTTTGATGCAGTAATAAAGTACGGTCATCACGTAGAATAGCCGGTTTTTTTTTTAGCGTAGCGTTCTTGCCGTTGTACGTTCCTTAAATATAGACTGCATAAGGGTTGACGATTGATCACTGTAGCCTAGAACGTACTCGGAAACGTACAATATTCTGTGACATATTTTCAACGGAGACGTACTTTACACGCGGAACTTCATCTTGATGACATGGTAATGCTGCACACGTATAGTACATCAATGTCTCTGTAATTTCATAGCCAGTTCATAGAAAAAGCATTATCGCTTCCATTCGCAATAGTTTTTAGCTACTTAGAGATAATCTATAGCTCAACTTCATGGATATCAAAGAAACTAAGTACGTAGAATACGAACTGTGTTCGGTACGGTAACCTATAGCGTTATCTCTTCTTTCGTTATTCTTTTAAGTTTCGACCAGACTATCCTACAGCGCTCATTTAAATATAACCTGTGATCAGTCATAATGTCTACGCTTAAGGCTTCGCGTTAATTGAACAATCAATTTCTTTTTCTGTATATCATTTTTCCAACAGAGTGTTAATTTGGAAAGATGGTCGGCAAGCGGACTGAGTGTAAAACGGCTTCGTCTTTCATGAATCCATTATACGAAAGGCTCAACCGCTTGACGAACGACGTAGATAGATACGAATCTTAGCCCCTCAGTCAACCAATGGGCCATGAGGAGCATGACCCGTTGGTCACAGAAGAGTCACAATATTTTATTGTTAGAGCATTAAAGCAGATTATTTGCACATTTCAAAGTTACTTTCTTTTTTTTTTTTTTTTCCATCTTTAACGCGCTAGGAGAGGCCAACGAAGGGTCGATATTTGTTTCTTCTCGAAGCTTGCTTAAGGGTTTCTGTTCTAATCTGAAATCATCTTCCAATGCAGTATTTTAATAATGGTTTTGAAAGGTTTAGCCCGTCGAGGGAGAGAAAGATCGTCCTTTTAGAGAGTATTTTGTCCTTCCTTTTAGACCTTCTTCAGTACCTATGGAGTCCTCATTTTAACCTATTTCTTCCTCCGTGCGATGCAATATTTGCTTGATCAATAGTTGGTTCCTACATTCCACAATGCCACATTGCGGTGCTAATTGAAGTGTGATGATCTTTCGGATCTTTGAGTCGCGTTAGTTGTGTGGTAATATAAAATATTGATAATATATCGGAATGAATCTACAAAAACACTTTTTGTATTAAAACTGTAATGTATCACTTTGATGTTTCAAAAAGCTATCACTCATTTATACGATCGGCCATCAGTTCTAGGTAAAATATCGTTGCTTATAATGGGCACTAACTCTGACTGGAAGTGTTTATACCATACATTGAATAGTCTATTCAAATAAGTAGAAATGTTCAACTTTGAGAATCTCACTCTCTTCAGTAAAGCCTGAAACTCTTCTCATCGGGCTAACAAGTATAATCGGAGTGACTACTTGTTAATATAGCTTTTTTCAATTCTGTTTGAAGCTCGAGAAAGATTAGGACGTTCTCATGAACAGATTAAATACAATGATTGTATTGGCTGGGCCTTTTCTTTCGGAAAATACTGAAATAGGTTTAAACATATGTAAGATATAGAAAGAGATCGCTAGCCCTACACTGCGTGACTGTGTTCGTGGTCGTGCTGCACCGGTATCTTTCTATTGGGGAAACTTACAATACTGAAATGTAGAACTAAAGTTCACAATGAAATCAAATAAAGCAAAAATAGAATATTTAGGTATATCCTGCTAAAGCTTAAGCCACAAGGAAACGTCTACGTTAAACGTGTACACGGGTCTCCGTCGTATGGACATGGCAGTTTTGTAAGCGGTCGCTGTCAAACGATCGTCTGCTTCTTAATTAGATAGTCTAAATGTAGCATCGCTAATTGATTGTCAATGTAAAAAGCATAAACACTAGACTAATATAATATAGTATCTTTGTATTATCGATAGATAAAAGCGATTTAAGCCCTTATCTCGTTGCTATACACGAACTTTTCGAAACATCGAAAGGAGATTTGTACGTCCTGTTATTTGTTGCCTTATTTGGCCAGTGTTTTTAATCTTTAGGTGTCTACCTGCTTTTTCTGCGTCAATGACCAATTTGAGCGGCGTCGTTTAGGCCATTCAGGCCAGGGCATCAAATGTTAACCAGTTGGGGAAAGTGGGTAACCTTTTTCTAAAATGCAGAATTTCATAACGCAAATTACACGCCGACGGAAAGTCATTTCCTCAACATCGTTCGGTCATAGGGATGAGAATCAAGAAATATTTGCAATCGTTGTACCATTAGGAAGCTAGTGCTATACGGAAACGATAGAACGTTTTGTCAACGGATGTCTCGTTGCCTTTGGCCGTTTACGTTATATATCTGTCCTATTTCTATACTTTGTCAGTTAGACGTTGTTTCAGTGGTACGTTGTGGTACAGTGAAGTCTAACGGGAGGTGACTGTTCTTCGTTCCGAGATCGAATTTTATCTGAATTCTTATGCCTGTCAAATATGGAATGTGATGCCTGACGTTAGTGTACAAAATAAATGACATCTTTAATTTACTATCAAAGGTCACCAGGTTCTTTTATATGCGAACCTGTACGGCCAGAAAGAGGTATTCCCTCTGTTCATCTCAAGGTTAGGTCAAAACTCTAAAAAGGCTACCAAGCGGTGTCTACTATTAGCAGTGTAAACGATATTTTGATTTTTCTCTCGTACTTATTTCATTACACTGATATTTGCACATATAGAGAACCTATTGATTCTTTCTTTTATTAATATTCTATACGGATTTTTACTGTGCAAAACGTTTGAAAAGCTTCAGCTTTGACCAGATGAAGTTGCTTAGTTGAATTTTAGGCATTTGAGTTATTGAAAATCCAATTTGATTTTTTTGTCTGATCAGAAAACACTCAAATGTTTAGCATTATAAAAATAGTTTTAGAGGCACACTAACATAATTGTCTCAGTCCAAATCGTTTAGAATGAAGTTCTTCGAGACAAAGGGTTCGAGCTTGAAAATGGACTCGTTGATGTCTACAGGATTTTTTCCATCGCGCTTCCGTTCTTGTTTAATGGCACGAGTGTAGATCTAATAATCTGACCTTTGGGACCCTTGTTCACTCTTCCGATACGCGAACCCTTTACGCAAATCGCTTCGGTCTCTGTCACCGTCGTCTTCTGCTACGTACAACTGAACTGGTAAAGCGATTACTTCCGCCAACCGCTTCGCCTTATCACACAATC
Source organism: Varroa jacobsoni (assembly GCF_002532875.2). Lineage (NCBI taxonomy): Eukaryota > Metazoa > Arthropoda > Arachnida > Mesostigmata > Varroidae > Varroa > Varroa jacobsoni. Next base: position 2,208 of record NW_019215500.1, on the reverse strand, counting down.
AGCTGTTTCAAAATCATCATTTCATATGAATGATCCTCGCAGTAGACAGTTATAGTTCCTGGTTACTCTGATCGATCTTTCTGAGCCCAAGATGTGTTTTCTGTATCAACAAAAGAGAGGAACTAATTTTTAATAACTAATATTCTACCGATAATTTAAGGAAATCTTGTTAAGCTTCTCTGATCGTCGGTTTCGTCGGATCACATAAGGATAATGTAGCTCTGAACCTCTTTCACTCTTAACTTTCTCCCCACATTTGTTAATCGTTAGACGGATAAAGACAACTACGGTTCGGTTTTCCATAGCTGAATTTTTTAAAAGCATGCCAAGTTTCATTCTTATAATATATATTGTCATTTAGTCCAACATAGCTTTGTGGTCCAATTTCTGTAAATGGTCCAAGACTGGCTCAAATACATAAATGGTTGCAGGCCATATTACTATCTTTGCTCCGATCAAAACGGTGCCTTCGACAGAATGAACTTGCAAGACTACGTGAATGAAGTACCCGCTTTTCCACTTCATTATGGCCTGCAGAGCTTGCCTGGTCGTCAGGTTGTTCCGCGTGAAAGTGGACAATGTTTTGAGTCTTTCACTACCTGCCTTGTTTGGTGTCCCACAAAGAAGTGGCATTAACCTACCAATATATATAGTTTTTATACTTGACGTATATACATCCTTCCTAAAATCAAGTATCTAGAATACGGAGATGATATAGAGATCTGCTGCTTTCCGAATAACGTGTACTGGACAGTTCAAAGCGTAAATAAAGTGATATACTGGTACTCGGAAGACGGCACGTAGCCTCTTTATGAAAAACTGAACCTTAAACCTCGATTACGGAATCGATAATGTGCTGTCCCCTATTGCCTACTTTGGGTCCTAGCATACGACTATCCGCAATTTTCAACTGTTGACTTAAAATACTAACAATATTTTTTTAACATTTTTAGCAAAAAGTAGCATTCATTCTCTTGTATGAATTCATTTTTTAAATGAAAATTTCTTAAAACACTTTCGTTCAAATTGCGCGCCACCGAATTGATCTGATTTTCATATCGTCATTCGTCAAGACAAAGCGTTCACACCTTTACTCAAGTGCATCAGTCTGTTCTGATAAATCACTCTTCCCAATTCAGAGCTGATAACCCTCCTAGGAAGCGATCGCTACGCACAGATCATATGCTGTAACCCATCTCATAACCGTGGTACACTTTGATTGATAATTTATGTTGGTTACAGATGCTTTATTTCTTCATAGCCACTCACCCTTATTCGCGTAAGTCAATAACAGTTACGCAATGTGTTTACAGGCGCATACACGAATGTAAAACGGGCGATGCCGCTCATCAATGCTATTTTTTTTTTCTGTTAATGAAGCTCATTTAGAGCCATACAATGGCGCAGTTGATTTAATCATTTACGGAAAGTATACTCAGAAATCTTCTAACGATGCCCATTCACTCTACGGAAGCGAGAATCATGCTAGACGTAAAGTTGTTGCTAGCTAAGGACACAAAAACATATGGTACTACCCAATCAGTTGGGCTGCACATTTATTCCTTGGGCTGTGTAGGCCTCGTTCGTCTTTGTCAGCTCTGATCTGTCGAGTCACATGCGAGTATTCATCAAACAATGTAAACTATTGTTAAATACAACATTTTGTTGTTGGCCAGACAAGATTGCTCCGTCGAGCTCTCTAACGGCAAAAAAGAACTCTTCATTATTGTTATTATAGCAAGTATTAACATCAATCCGTTTGAGATGATTCCTAGGAAGAGGCTAGTTACTGTGCACAAGCCATGTTTAAGCTATCAGGTCGGCAGCTAGCAGAGGAAGTTTTGGTTTCGTAGCCTGAACAAAAACAAGTTATGCTTCTGTGTACCGACGATCTGCCATTGAACCAGCGTAATCACGAAGCCTGCCTTAAAGGGATTTAGACTTGTGCTCCAATAAATGTAGAAATTGTGCGCATACAACCTCTTGGACTACTGAGATGCTGAGCATGTGGTCAGAAGAACTGCCAAATGTGATAACATACAGTGGTATTAAATCTCTCTCCGTTTTCAATAATAGTCAGTGTCTAAAACGTCGGTAAAACTCTGCGAGTACATAACGATATTGAGTGTCATGAGAATATATTATTGCTTGATCGATTTAGACTAGTATTTGTATAGTTGTTGCTGCTGCTGCTACTACTACTACTAC
>NW_019215499.1:0-11189 GCF_002532875.2 Varroa jacobsoni | reverse complement strand
CTTGTCGTAACAGATATGTTTTCATCGGCAACTTCTGCTATCGGAAGGGTGCCACCTCTTTTTAGAACAAAACACGAACAACAGCGTGCTATTTTGAAATTTCGACAAAGATCAACTATTATGCAATCTTTATCTTTCTTGGGCTGGACGAAGTGTCAGCGTGATCACGAACTTTCGGAGAAAAAGTAGAATAAAGTTCCAGTCTATCAAAACGGAATATCTACGATAAAAAAGAACAGTACGAACCCTAACGTTACTCGATGCCGCCCGGCAATGCTTGCCCAATGATCTCTTTGTTTCGATCACATCGTAGGTGGAGAAATCTGATTTAAGTACATCTACGATGTCCCAAATCGTCCCCGAAGACCTCGTGTACATGCTATATGTAACAAATGTCAGACAGATGTCTTCTAAAGACGATAAAACAAAGAGATTTGATCAACGTCGTCCGCTATTCAATTCTCTCAAGAACAACGTACTAGGTCGTCTTCGACTTCATCTGCAAAAACCTGTCTATCTCCGATGCAACAATCAGTCGTAGAAGTATCGCTAATTTGCTCACCACGATAACGGTAAGAAGCAAATTTTTAATGGTGCTTGTTTAGCCGATTGGATTACTATATGTGGACCGTTATTGAGCTAACGACATGGCAATGTCTACGTTTACTCGTGCCGTTATCAAGAGGGCGTTCGTCTCTCACCTAACATTTAAGCCATTGCTAACATTTATATAAAACATTAAACGAATCTACGAGCGTTTTAGATCCTGTATTTGCGCTGGATGATATTTTTATTGAACAATCATCATAAGCAACAACTATAGCATATGCATATGATTTCGTTGAAATCTATATGTTTTTGTTTAGATACGGTGGTGGAAACCAAACATGAGAGACATTTTCAATTTTGACGCTCCACTCTGTATTTAAATATGCATATGTCTATATGCAATAAGGTTTCAGTGCATTGTGCTTCATCCTTTACCCAGTATTGTTGAGGGGAATGCAAAGCTGCGAGCTAAGCGTAAGGCCTCACGATCGTTGTGTCTTGCAAAAGCCATATGCATGCATGTAGGCCCGCTGGTACGAGAGCTTGAAGTTATGATAGGCGATATCGATGATGGTAATAATGGCGCCATCGAGCGCTCAAAGACAAAAGTCCTATATTAGATGTGGTTAATGAGACTATATAGCAACGGTTAGTGCTGAGACCACCGAAGAAAACGCAGGGATCACAAAGTGTCTGGACGTTCCGCGAACCGACATTATTTGACCGACTGCCGATGGATCAGCGCGCAGCAGACGTTAAGCTTAGGAACTAGGCACACGTTGCGCAGGTGTGCCATTGCGTCTATGATTCACATCGTTCGGAAAATTTCGGCCACTGCTTCTGGTCACTGATGTGTTCTGCGCAGGTCGATACCGTTCGGCAAACTTTAAAGAACTGAAACAGCAAGACTGAGAGACCTAGACAGTTCAGCTTTAGAAACACTTGTTTTCAGATTTGTCTATTAAAGCAGGAAGCATAGCATTGAATCGGCTTGATACTGCTTATAGAGTGGTCTATAAATGTCTGCGCGCGCCCCAAGAATGATGTTCGTTCTTATGACTTCTGCTTTAAGCAGACCCGGTTTTCTCTGACACAGAGAAGGTCAGATGAAAGGGTATCAAACAAAAAGGGATCAGGATTTTGCCAAACGAGAAGTGTCTCATTGTTCGTTCTTTAAAGGCCATGGTAACTGAGGGTGCCAGCTAATTAAGTTGGTTAGTCGTTTGAAGTTTCTTTACAAAGTCAATGTAGAGGAGAAGGGTTCGGGAGGCGCGCGAATATATCCAAAAAGCTTTGCATATATATTCATAGTATCATGAAGAAAATTGTACTAGAAGGAAAAGCCGCTTTAGTTAAGCTTTGTGGCAGACGGTCAAGCACAACTTCGATAGTTATCAGTACATACTCCTTACCCCGCAAAGTTTCACATCCGATTTTCATGGTACGTAAAAGTGCGCCACAACAGAAGGAATAACTGAATCAAAGTTCAACCGACCATTATGATCAGTCTAAACTCATCAATTACACTAAAACAACTCTAAAATATCTTCCGGCCATCGTGCGCCGGTTCCGGTTGGCTGAGACAGCGCCATCATGTCGGCTTCGATTAAAAAAGACTGCGATCGACTTGAATGTCCATGATATACAGCCACCATCATCATTAGACACATGTGCTGCAGCCTGCTTCCAAGTCTGGCCTCTTATTCCTTAAACATTCGAGCATACGTCCAGCTAAATAAAAAAAAGTCGTTTTAGTCGAGATATTCGCCGACAGAACAACCCTTCTTCAGGCGGATAGGTGGGGCTAATTTTTTTTTTTTTCGTTATGAACAACAAAACGAGCATTAATTAGCGTTTTATGGTCACTAAAATGAAACAAATGACTACGATACGTAACCTGTCGTGAGCACACAAAACCCAACCTATCAATAATCTATTTTCAACTCATAACAAGTACGTGCTCATCTAGGTATCAACGTACATACTTTTCCAGTATTTACGCCACGAGATCAGCATTTACATATGGCAAAGGGTGACCATCTCGATAAACTGCTACATGTAAATCGGAGCTCGACGCTCAACTGGCTCAACTTGTCCGTATCTGTAAGAATTAAGTAAGCTTACGAAGTATCGGCTTCTGGCACTCGCTTTGCTATGGTAGACATCTGCTTACCATATAATCCCTTTCCGAGAAAAAGTACGGTTCTTTGGTGGGCCAAGTTCCCAAAGCTGTTTTTTACCATTTTCCTGGCATTTTGAATCAGTTATACACAGTGAGGTCATCGTTGGGCTTGTCATCTTCCTTTCTACTTTGAAAACGGTTCTACAGAGATAAATATTTAAACACCTACAGTCTTTTTTGTTAAGTGCAGAACTTCTAAAGCATTTAACTTCGACAGTTTTTGCAAACACAAGGCGAAACCGCAGTAAGTGAGAACTTCATAACTTGTGAGAGACGTTCAGAAGTTACCTGTTAGTTGTAAACGGACGGTATTTATGAGGTGTCAACTTATTTATAGCCGCATACGTTGTGCTTCAATACGTGTCTAGTTGTAGTCGAACCTATCCGACATACAATTGCCCCGACGTTAAGAGTAATTTCTCTATATCTATATGAAATAATATAGAATATGTATCCTATAGTGAGATAATAATTAAACGAAAAATGCTAGTCAGCTCGGTAGTGAAAGATGAACAGTTCTCTGTATAGTGCATTGGCACCTGCCAGGGGCTGTCTGTATTCATTTCGAGCTTGACAGCAGTGACGTACCAGGACATTATAGGGTGCCTGTGGACAAAAATGCTATTCGGTTCGATTATTCCATCCCTGTGAAGCAACCTATTGCGGTAGTTGATCATTTTTTGACTGATGTTCTTCTAAGCATCCACACTGAGCTAATTAACAGTACTTGGACGTCTGAATCAAATTTGAAAAATGACCTAAATAATATAGGGAGCAGAAGATCATTTGAAAAAGACGACTTCCTCGCCAGTGCTAAGTTCTTATTGGCAGTTCGTCTTTATCTGTATATATAAAACACAATATATATATATAGTAACCATTGTCGTGAGTCATATGGGACAAATCGAGCGTCTAGAAAGCGATACAGATCGCGTGGGCTGCCAATCTACAGTAGTAATTTTTAGTCTCAATTGAGCAGAGCGTGATAGTACGATATAGCATTATGTTTTCTTTAACCTTATACGTAGATCAAAGGAGACGTGGTGAATGGCAAGAAAAGTCCGTCATGAATGCATCTAACGGCCATAACCTTCTGCCAATTATAAACAGTAGCGAGGCTGCTTTCCCTAGAGAAAACATCCAATATACCGTGTATTTAGACACTCATAATGTCAAAATATGAGAATGTCTTCTATCTGAGGTAGGAAAAAATTGATTACAATAGCTGAAGTAACTTGCGCTGGGCCTGTTATTTGTATATCCGGGTAGCTATTAGGTAGGGAACGCCATGGAATGGACCCTTACCTTTCCCTTATACCATTTGAAGAGCTTCGACACATGTGAATTTGTTTGTCCTTGCAGTTGTATTCGACGGAATTACTGAGACGCTTTTTAAAAGCTCGATTTACAGGGGGTTGAAATAAAGCTCTGCATAACGTGGACTGTCTCAAGAAGATTGTTACATGCAGTGGGAAAAGGTATAGAAGATCTTGCGGTGGCCCAGGTTTCGTATCATTGTTATCGTATCACTTAAAAACATAACCCTTCCCTCGCTAGGGAAAACAACGAAGGCCGCAGGCTTGCATGACATATCCCTATATGCTGCGTGACATGTTTAGTTCGTCGTGTGCACGGAACTATCCATACAAAACTAGCTTTATTTGCAATCAGCGACAACGGACGCGTCGGGCCATACCGTTCACTTTATGCAATACGCAATTAGGTCCAGAATTGGTAAGGGCAAAGTTTCGGAAAGTTAGCATCTTCATTGGCAGTTATTATACTTCGCTATTGTGCGCTGGATACAGGATACCATCGAAATGTATCGAGCGGATCGGGACTGAGCATCTGTCCAGATACTGATTGCTTAGCCAGACATACGGATATAATCTTTGCTTACGAAAACGAAAAAAGCTTGATCTCGTGTACATTTACGTTGACCATCGATTATTTAAAGCTCAGGAATAGGTAGGCTTTACGAAAATATCTTGTTGTTAGTATGCGATAAAGCTAACATTTATGGATTATATGGCACACGAGGTTCGTAAATCTAGTGAAATTGTTCGACTAAATAGATTGGTTGAAGTATCTAGTTTACGAACGGCATACCTATCGTATCGAGTAATTGCGATCCGTCCAGATAGTAATGAAGATGTGCGTCTTTAGTAAAGGAACAACGATCGGTTCTTACTGAAAACTTATCAGTATCGAATAGCAATATGGACAGAGATCGTATAGATGGATGTGGTAGCGGTTGTGGTAACACTAATGTGTGCCGATGTCTACCGTCAGACAAGTTGCAGCGGCGGCGAACTGTTTAGGCATTTAGGTCCCAGGGGCCTAATTCCGCTAGATTGCTTTCCGCTACGTCAGGCAAATGGGCCTGGGAGTAAAGTATTGTGATTTCTTCAAGTAAGAACTGAACACGTCGAGACATCTGTTTGCTTTCAGGGGTCCCTGGCTTAGCCATCCTAGTTGACTTGCACGGATGTTTTGAAACTTGAATTTATGACGAAGCGCTCTTTTGTAAAAGAGTTGTATCAACAACACCTGGCTGATCGAAAAGAGAGCTTTCTAGTGTTTGTTATTTTAGAGCTATAGATCAACAACGTGTCAGAAATCTGTGTGAAATAATTAAACCTCGGCTAGGCAGCTCACCATACCGTATTCGCTGGTGTTTCGGATAGTATTTCTTATGGTGATAACCTTACTGATAAATCTACAATTGCCAAATGGAACAGATTCCCGTCGCAATTAAAAATTCTATAACCAAATCTCTGATATTACTTCTGCGCCATTTCGCTATGTATGTACAAGGCAAATTACCAAAGTACCAAAATAAAATAACGTATCATTATGTCTCTATCTTTTCGTCGAGTTTTAAATGCAGGCTGAGGTTTTACATCCTGAAAGTAGCCCACTATTCTAATGATTTTTATCGACCAAAGAAACGACGTTAAGCTAATGATGGTCGACTCTTCGAAATAGCCAGAAGCTATTATAAAAATATACCTGGATTTATTGATATGTACACACATACACAAACACAAGCATACCCAGCCACAAGCACATACACAGAAACGCACGCACGCCCACACAAACGTACACACCCACAGACACACGTAAAAGCCATACGCACAATTCGGAAGTGTGGTTAGGTTCCAATACGTGACCATTCCCCTGGTTCCGGCGCCTGTGGCCCGCTTGTAGGTTTCTATTAGGATCAGAAAGCGGACACGGAGACGGTGAGAGTATAATCATGTCCAGCTGTAGTCGTAGTGGAACCGCTGCTGTTTCTAGGGCGCTGCCTGTGGCCATGGTACCAACAGTACTGCTATGATTACCAGTACCCGTGACCATCACAATGAAAAAACACAACCCAGCCGAGGAAAGATCGAGCTAAACGAATGTCGTCGTTCGAATGAAGGAAGGGGTGGGATATGCACAAGAGACAAACGACGGCAGCCGTAAATGAGATCTGGCCACCCACCCACCTAACCCAGTTCCACTAAGTCAGACAGGCGGTCGACGGGCTCCACAACGAGCGGAGGAGCCATTAGGCCACAGAGGATGGCAGGTACTTGCAGGCTCTACCTCCAGCCACTAATCAGCCACCATCGTTTCTACTTTTCGCCTTACGGCGTTTCGTACTGCTTTCATTTCGAAAAAGATCACCATAGTACATTCTGTAAGCTAGAAGTGCAGCGTCGTATACGTGGCTAGGTGTAGCATGTAATCGATAAATGAGTTCTAGCATGCCCAGCACATTTACATCTGCTGTGTCTCGTCTGCTGCGAGTGCGACGGTACATAAAACCTATGGTAAGGTGATCATCTTTTTGCTATTATTCCTTCTTTGTCGGGCTAGCAAGTACAGATATGTGTATTAGTGGCTATGTAAATTTGGCTACACTCATTTCGCCATATAAACGAGCGAGTGTTAATGGCTAGACACGCGTATACCGATTCGTATCTGACTCATTAGCTTGTTTCAGCTTTGATTCTTGAACCACATTCACTATGTTCGTCGATAATTTGTTAAACAGACACATAAAATGCGAGCGTAATTAATTCTATCTTTGGCTGTTTCGAGGACTGCTATGACTTCAGCCTTGCAAGGCATATACTATGTAATCATATGTGAGCCGTTGCTTTGAGGATGATACGTAGTAAGGATTCTGCAAACAGGGTAGTCACAATAACTTTACAACCCGTGGATGAAACGACGTCGGACAGAACTTTAAGAAGCGTCCTATATATATATCTATATATAGATCCCGATAGAAATGAAATAGATTTCGACCATTTGTGGCAAATAGGCCAAATTTGGCCGGACGAGAACACTTAGACCCTGCAACATGAACTTTTATGTTCACTATCCCGAATTACTGACGCCGAAAGCCACCGAGTTTAGTAGTAAGTGGATAAGATTATTATTTTTTTTTATCGACAATCCAGTTGAAAACATTAGATCACTGATCAGCGTTTAGTGTCTTACAGCCTCGTAAGTAATATAAATCTACACCGATAGAATAGCAACGCATATTGTTTTCTTGCTCTAACAAACAGTATGGCAGATGGAGAATGTAGCCAGGTCTATCACCTCGTTCCGGACTAATTCCCATTACGCTATAGACCACTTTACAGCCCTGGTAAGTAGCTACCTGTTGGAACGCAGCCCCTAGTGGCCAGTTACTGGCAACTACCGAGTCAATCAACTTCAGTCAATCTTTGGCGCTGTCTGTCGTCTCATTTTTCCCAAAGTTCATCGTATCTCTCCTGCACGGTCGCATCGACCATTCGTGAATATTTTGTATAGCGTTGTGTTTACCGACGGGTGGCGTTTCGCTTCCAGCACATCACCACAGTTCTTCCTTTGACCCCCCTGACCCTCCTAATGTCAGCTATTTGTCGTTTTCATATATTTTCAATTTGCCATCGCTGCATTTCGAACCGCCTTCTTTTCCGCGACTCCGCAACAGCACTACTGGCGTAAAAGTATGTCGTTGCAGGTTATCTTACCGCTTAGCATAGGTTAGGTCGTTTTCGTAGGCTTCATTGTATCTGTGAGCGGATTTACTCAGCCCCAGGCACAGTTATTCCTCTGTATTCTTCCACTTTTATTTTCCTATTTTATGACTAGGACCGTTTCTCGATTCTCTCCATTGACTATGCTGACCGAACAGGTTCTAGGAATACAATCCGTGACTTTTCCTCCCTCTGATGAACGATCTATGCTAATAAATTTACGATCATTTCTCTTTCCATAACAACTACTACTTCAGCAAAAGGAATCTTTGCTGCTACCACTGCCTCTACGGCAAACAGCAATATAGACCAGAAAAGACCTCACATACATCCCAGCGGGTCGACAAGCCCACAGATTGCTTGCCGCGCTTGTTTGCTTACTTTCACCATTCAGGGCTAAGGCCGTTCCTTCAGATATATATATCAGACAACACTATGAACCTTGCTGAGAACTCTATACAGGTGTTATTGAAGGAGTTGTGGATAGTTGGAAGGCCAGCATGTATTGGCACCAAAGTATATGAGTATGTAATGAATACATATATACTAGTATACTGATTTTAAGCTTTCCTGCTGAATGTTTGTGTTAGTACGAATTGTGTGTGTGTGTGTGTGTGTGTGTGTGTGTGTGTGTGTGTAAGGGTCATGATCTAGCAAAATAGAATTTAGTTATCTCTATTCGGCGCAATGATCGAATTGATCATTTTACCTGACAAGATCGGATTTTCAGTTCACGATTACCATTTCCGTCATCATTATCGTTATTGATAATTTTCGATCTTAGATGTAACGTAGTAAGCGGTCGTTTTAATTAGCGCTGTACCCCTATTCGAGATAAGATTGTGGTGCTTCTAATTGTAACAAACTGTTCGGTATTATTTCATCGTTGTTCTAGTAAGTATATCAAAGGTATGATGTGCGTTGTCTCGACATAATTTTGGTCTTTATTCAGGCTCAATCAGAGAATCCGCGCAAGACAAAAGAAGCAATGGTGCCGCCTGATTTTTACCGGATTAACATGAAAAAAGACTTACGTACGTACGCCGTTCTCAAAACAATCTGCTACACATGTTTTGGTTTGCACCAGTATAATTTAGCGCCGTTGACTCCGTACTCGTATGTAATGTGTTTATTAAAAGATGGTATAATCTACAAAGTGACATTTATACCGGAAGCTGAATTAGTTTAATAGTTTGCCATGCGAATGAAAAACAATGGCAGAAACGACACCAGTATGTTCCTATATACGTTTATTCTACGAACACAGAGATGTCCTCTAAAGGTAGTAAGCGAGCGGGCGTCAAAGTGAATCGATATCCAGGTATCACAGGTAGGCGACCGGCCGTACCGGTGGCTTTCGGCAGTACAGAGCCGTGTCTCGTAGCAAGGAACTTCCCTTTCAGGCTGAACAGGCTGCCACGTAGGCCAACATGCATCGAGTTCTAAGGGAGCAGTCACCGAATCGAGATAGCCATGTAGTACTACACGATATGTACAGGATATCCAAAAAGCTTGATTTTACATTGTTTTAGAGATTCACTGCACATTACCATAAATGGCCACCACACACGGTGTTTCTAAAAAGTCACCATACAAAAGTTGTGGCCTTTCTAACAACATGAACCACGGCCTACCGGCGTTAAAAAGGAGCAGCGACTTCGTAAAATACCCATGTCGTTCGTAAGCAGTGTAAAAACAGCGCAGACCTGATCATGTTCGTGTCCAGCGCCTTTACTCAATGTGGATTCAACGCCGCAAGAACAGACAGTTCTGTCGTACGCCCCCTGTAGAGCAGCGAATAGCATGCTTGCCTGATGGGCCAGCCGCGGTATTTCTCGAAAGGTCCCATTGATATACCAGCATATCATCGCCAAGTTTCTACAAGGCGTGTCCGTGTCTCTCGCTCACGGTGTGCAATGTACAGGAACATTTTCTATACAGCGATGCCGCAGCAATGGGCTACAAATAACATGTCGTTCCTCGTACGGACAACTGACAAGTATAGATTGTTACTGAAGTGGTTGTTATCTTCAAAATAAACATGTCCGTTTACCGTACAATAAATATCTGTCTTCCCATTGATCTGAGAGTAGGGGAGCAAGCGGAGATTGAAAAGGTTTTAAAAAAAAAACAAAGAGAGGAACGTCCTTCGACATATTCCGCATTAAATTGAATAGCAGAAGTGCTCAGCTAAGAAAACGTATTCTTCTTCTGACATTATACATATCTGCAGTATACTTCTTTATTAAATTAAGTATTAAAGAAAAAAAGGATTTTTGGACAGCTAATAAGTAAGTTTAAAGTAATTGCAATTAACAAACTACATAGGTACTGGACAATACAGCGAGAAGTTGTGTGGAAAATTATATTATATATGGATAATTCGGTTTTCTCGTATCTAACGAGTCGGTTATATTTCCGTTCAAAAGGAGCCATGTTGCCTAATGGTATATGGGTTGTTCTGTAAACCGTTTTTCTGTACTGAGAGAGGTAATGCACTCTAAGCAGTTCCTTGACAAAGAGCCACAAAACAATTTTCTATAGCTGGATCGTCCACGTTGAAACTCAGATGACCCTTTACAAAACATCTGTCTCCTGCACACACAAGTAAATGATTTTTTTTCGCACCGCCTGTGACAATTAGACCATGTACAAGATATGCAAAAATTAAGACCGGTTTAGGTATCCTGATTAGCTCTTCTAGTACCACGGTCGATAAAAAAATTTGCAAGAAGGCTCGTAGTGGAGGCAGTCTTGCCAGGCCTAATTATTAAGCTCAATTTTGATCCTCTTTCGTACAATAATTAAATAACCATATTATACACTACGTAGTTTTATAGGACTGGCGCTTTTAGAAAAAGCGGATTAAAGCAAATCACATGATTCCCTAGGTGTCCTGGCTAAATTTTATCAGAGCGAATGCATTTGTCATAGAATATATATATATATTCACGTTGACAATAAGCAGATGTACATATTGTCATATCTAAAATGTATATGTGTATGTTGTTTATTGCTCCACAAGGAATGGAATTTCCTTGCAGTTATAAAAATGTAAATATCTAGTAATCTTAGCTATGTTTCTTCTTAATTTATCATTCAAAATTTGAATTTTTCAAAAACACCCGCCTCTCAGATTGCTTATTTACCTTTTTAACATGTAGCTTTTGATTAAATGATCGTTGACACGTATAGTGAAAGCTTCACTTTGTTAGATGCACGAGTTAAAATTTTACGATTTCTTCGAGCTGGTAACTTTAATTCTGTATTTTTTTTTATCAGTCTATGATCGTCCGTCTGTGCTATGTGTACATATACGAACAAAATACCTTATAGATAGCGAAAGACTGGAAAAGAAAAAACGGGCTTGTTTCTTACAAAAACCGAAGTTTCGATCATAACGTCTAGCCTGTACGAAGCTTTACATATAT
>NW_019215498.1:0-11211 GCF_002532875.2 Varroa jacobsoni | reverse complement strand
ATCGTGTATGAGACTTTCCCCTTGCTTCATAACAGATAAACAGAAACACAACAAACAACAACTTGAATATATATATATATATATATATATATATATATATATATATATATAGGGGAGATGAAGCGGTGACGAATTCAATAGGCATAACTATAGATACATCTAGTAAACATTTGAATAAGGTAAGGACAAGAACTCTGTAATATTAGAAATGATGTACAAATAAATATGTTGTAAAGAGACGCAGATTGAGAGGGACTGTGACCCGACTGTGAGTAAAATGGAAACTAGAAACCGACCGAATGGACAGAGAAGACATAGAAAATATAGCGAACGTGTTGCCGAACGAATATTGAATTCCTAACAAATGCGTTAAAAATGGAACAAGAATATATGTGAACAAGGCACATTGGCGCTCTGCACGAACTCAGTTGATAGGCTATCGCCTATCTAGGTCAGGCGATTTTGACTTTCACGAAGCGAAGTCTGAGCTTTTTCATAAAGCAAAACAAAACGAACAAAAAAAAACGAACATGTGTGTTGTTATTTCACAAAAAAAAAAAAATATATATATATATATATATATGTCTAAAGTTGTAGTTCGCGTTGGTTGAGCTTTGTATTTCTATTTCATATAAAATATGGAGCGGTGTGATTTGGATGGCTAAAGTGCATCTCTAAGTGCACTGTCGTAATAGCCATGAGCGTGGGGCGATCGCTAATTTGAATTTCAGCGTTAGGAAACGCCCACTAAGGCATTACCATGCCATTTCATGGGTTAGTTGGAGAAAACCCAGTTGAGTCCAGCAAGACTTACAAATCGGATGGCCAACAATCAATGGAAAGAGACATGGCATGTACTCCTTTGCGTCTAAGTTGACACTCCGCAATGTAAGCCTGCCATGGGCTTCTCTCGGATATCCCCATAGTAGAATCTCACAGTTTAGATCCGAGATGATTCCGTATATAGCGTGTAAACGTTGAGTCAATTGCGGGTTCAAAAAATAAATAATTTTAAATTATTATAATATACCTACTATAAATATAAATGGTACATAGGGCATGCTACACAATTTGTATAAACCAAGAAAGCTGTTTAGATAGTGAACTCTATTTACTTAGCCTGACTTACGTCTAATTAAACTATGTTTCAAAATATGTGTACAACCTTCCGACAACAATAGATATACTATGGAAAACAGAAACATCGAATAAAATTAATGTGCACTAAATTTAAATTTTTACACAATCACGGTAAAGGTAATCTCGAATCTGGTTGTATTAAAATGCTCAGAGATAAGGTTTTTACTCGATTTTCATACCAGTACGAAACTCGCTTTAAACTATATTGGTAGAATGCACAAATTCCATTACTGCAAAAATCATCGATTGTCCTAGTTATTGAATAGGACGATATAGAGAGTCGAAAAGTAGTGTTGTAAGTAATACTATGCAAGTTCGTATCAACTCTCCAAAAAAAAACAAAACTTACGTGTGTTCCTATTAACACGATCAATATTAACCATTAGAAAGTAATTTTGAAAAACCAGTTAACAATGATCAGAAAACTGTGGCTCCGCCGTAATGGTTGAATAACACGTTAACGCAATATGCTCATAACTTCAACAAAGCCGAGTAAAAAGTTTGATTTTTAACATGCGATAATGTTTTAGTTACTTCAAACGGGCGACTCGTTCTAGCACGAAACAATTTGTATCTACGCCTAGTTTAGAATCGAACCTATTAAGGTAACACGTTATTACTGTACCATCACGAGGACCATAGATTAAACCTATTTGGATAATGATTTCTAAAAGCTGAACATTTTAATTTTTTGATAAAAAAAATCGGTAGTTGTTTTCTTTGAGGAATGGACAAAGGTGTTTAGATCAAGTCCACAGGGGTGTTACGTAAAGTTTACGGTTGACTAAGTGGTAGTGAACCGATAAAAACAGGTATCTTTATTTGAGTAGAGATACTGATGTTTATTAATCCAATTATTAATTATTATATTAATATTAATTTGGAATTAGTTTAGTGTTCTTTAAATTTGCAACTACTCTTATCTTCGCAAATTTTGATTGGTTTGAAGTTAGCTCGTTTGGCATAAATGCAAATGTAACATTCTCAAAAATGTAATTATGGAATTTTAGTTCAGTGAAAACGCCCCTTATTTGGAACACTTGAGTAAACTCGAGTAACCGCAGTTCGAATAAGTTACTTAAAAAGCCTCGAAACAGAATATATACTTTCTCTTATTTAGGTTAATGGAACTATAATTTTCAAAATGATATCTTTTTTATATATTTCACTCTAAAAGTATATTTTACTCTGCTGCTTAACTGTTAGTTAAATATAACGTTTTATTAAACTATTTAGTTATTTTTTACGCGAAGGGTTTTAAAGAACTACCCCAAAGATTTGTCAGACCATCATAAATGTGCATTGCTCTATAGCGGAAAACGTAGCGATTACTTCGCACGCGAGCGGCTTCAGATCAGCTTCAGCATGGCCGTATTTACCCTTAAGGGTAAGACCATATAAGGTACCATGTTTTGAGGAAGTTAAAGGATAAACGCTGCTAAAGAATAGCTCAATAGGTTGGGCTAGAGAGAGTGTGTTGGTGTCTATATCAATACTATAGCTTGGAGTACCTAGCTTTAAGTCATGATGAAAGCTTTGAAAGTCCTGTGGAAGAGTTTCACTTGCAATAAGACATGTCCGTGCCTAATATCCTAACTATCGCTTGTACTTCACATAGAAATAGACGGCCAGGCAAACGTTTGTTCTTACGGTCGTTTTTTTCTTGGAACAATTTCAATTATTCAAAAGTAGTAAAACACACGTGAAGCTAAAATACAGTAAAAACAAAGACTCATATCATTCATCGACCACAGGTACTTAATTCCTATGAAGCGATACGTCTTTAAATAAAGTTGTATCCTGATTGAATCGCAATCAAACAAACCTGTCTTGCCTAGATTACTGCTTTCCTCGATTCTCTAATTACTTTCTGGTGAAAGGAATTCGTAAGTAGACCAATTACAAAAATCTGTAAATAAGTATTTGAATTTGAATCGTTTGTCACTGAATTCAGAAATGATTTCCAAAAATTCTCAGAAAATTCAAAAACAAATCGATTTATTTAAAACTGAAACGCAATATTTGCGTTTTCTTCCATATACTTTAGCTTGTTTCTTTCTTTTTACAAAACGAGAAGAAAGGCGATTCTTCGTGTTTTGGCGATTTTGAGTTTTTTCTTCCGATTCATTCCGAAGCTCAAACCGAGTTCGTGCAATGGAGTCTGACAGGACATCAGACAGCGATGCTGTCATCCCGCGGTAATCCAGTAAGGGATACAAAAAACCAAAATTATCCAACGTCAGTCGCTTCCGGTACCTCGATTCATCCACTGATACGAATCTAATCAGGATTCTTACGAAAACATCCAAAAACGAAGATTGGCTCATTTTCCTAAACTAGGAACAACCCCGCACCGCTACATTAAGCTAAGCTATCACTGAATTTTTACCAGCTCTAACAGAACAGCATAACCCCCCACCATTAATTTTAAGCTACGCAGGACGTACTATTAAATAGAAAAATAATAATAGAAAAACATTTTTGTAATCATCTTCTTCTTGAGAGATAACGACGTTGACACTTTGAAGAACCTGATGTTCTCAAGCAAGTACCATATATTCGTAGTGTTCCTCCGGTACAATTATCACTTAACCGTATTTGGTGATAAATAGACTTGTCAAAGGATGTCTGATTTTATATGATCGCTCGTGTTTGGTAGAAGTTGTAAAATGTAGGTAGTTTTTTCATGATCATTGATTCATTGAAAGCTGTTTCTTTCTCTCTTTGAGAAATATGATGTCGAACGAAAATACTCCATACCAACTTCGTCTAACTGGTATGACTTGAGGAGTCTGGCAGCCAAAATAACAAAACCATATGAAGGTCAGTTTGTTCTATCTAAAGTTTGTAATACGTGAAGTAGAGGCATAATCGTCGTAATCAAGATTTTACTTTTCGTAAAGGGAACTCACCCGAGAAATGAGATTCTTTTGAGTCTCGACCATTTTCTCAGACGACACCAAACGACAAAGTTGTAAGGCAAGCTACAGTTCCTTCCGTTTTACTAATCAGCCGTCACCAAAGGACGCACTTCTTCCAAATAAATAGCATCTAATGATAATACAAACTGTAATCGGATGGGTTTTCCGGCGTCTAACGCCGCCTGCGCAGGACTTTTAGCCTTCAAAGGCAGCATCGAAAAGAACACATGCAATGCTTATAACAAATCATTTGTGTCCTCGGATGACCTCCGGTGTACCGCCAGACACCGAATTCCAAGTACTGTCTGAACGAAGAGGAATTCTGCTTCAAGCAGCAGATAACCAATGAAAGAGCTATTGATTAGGAGACTAATGCCGTAACGTGCGGAAAATATAAGTACGTTGCCATTGAATGAGGTTTCCTTCAGTCAACTCTCTTTTGCTGTTTAGGATCGTAAGATAGCGCTTTGTCTATGATTTTCGAAGCAGACATCCAGGGCGCCATTTAATCGTCTCAACAAACTTTATTCCAAAAGTTTGTTTTTTTTTTGGGGTCTTTTGCTTTGTTTCGAAGATGGACACTAATCAAATGATAAGCTTTTGCAATTGTAGTGAACCCTCTACTTCTATTAGAAGGTAAATGCGAGAATCTATGATGATTTTTGCGAGCCCAAGCATATAGTTGAATTAAAATTATTTGTCATACTGAATTTGAAGGTCTATATTTTTTTGCGCGACACATACGTGTGAAAATTTAGGTTGTGACTTGCTTAGTACTGAAACCAGACTATTAGATATTTGTTTATTGCACCACGACTAAAAGTTAATTTTGTGTAACACCATCAAGCTCCGTCATTTAAAAAGACGTTTGTTAGAAGACAAACTATATGAGTGATAGAAAAACAGTCTTTTTCGTCTATATGTGCGTAAAAAACATCCCCCTCCGCCCCCTACAAAAAATGTAGTACTATGCAAGCGCTGAAACCTTTAACTTTTACAAATATACGTTGACTTTAATAAATGAAGACAACTGTATTTCAGAGATTGATGGCGGTTTTTAATTCATGTTACTTACAGCGTTGTTCCTTAGTAAAACGCTTTCGATCTACTGCGTGAATAGTTACTCAATGCGCCCATAAGTCAGACCTGCTTTACAGGATGACTACTAAACCCTACGCATTCTTCTATCGAAAGTAACCTAATAGGACCGCAGGAAAGCTGAGTATGCGCAAGGGCATGACGTCTGGGCCGCAGTGATATCAAGTCCGCGTAGCTTCGCTTTCGTACGTTGTAGCTGTAAGACGAGTTATCGGTCAATTAAGAGCATCAAACTGGTGAATCACTACAAGGTGTATTTCACAGCCGCCATACGAAAGCCAAAATTCCACCAAATAGAGGGGTTTATCTGCTAGCTGAATAGCGACTTTGGCTTCTGTTGGTGCCTTGATCTTCAATACCAAATGCAGAGCTTAGATACATTGCGCGGCAACCCGTGAGATGGGTGTCGCCTGATTACATTAACATGTGCCAGGCTGCTCTTCTCTAACAAAATTGGCTTTTGTGTAGACTCCTTTTTCTAATATGATTGCGCAGTACCACAGCTCAAACTGTACGTGACTTTGGACGTCTTCATTCATACTTTTGCTTTTCCTTTAGACCTGCCCATTATCCATTGGTAACAATAATTTAAGTGAATAAATTGTAATGCAAGTTAACTTATTTTCGTGTTGCTTGGTTACCTACTAGTGAAAATGCCTGCGACGGACGCTCTTTTTGGGGTAGGCACTCTGTTAAACGAAATACACGCATTTTAAAAGCACCTTGTATCATGGTTCAAAGGGGATCTAGACATTTCTAAGGATATCAGACTCTGTCAACGGCCTATGGTACACAACAAACCTGATTAAATAAAGAAAAAAACAATTGTGACGCAATATTTTTTAGCTGGGTCCGTCACGCGTTTTGAAAATAATTTCTCTTTAATGATTGGTTACAATAATATCATGCTGCTTATTTCCATGACGTTTTTTTTTTCGGAACTTACTTAATCTTTCGATGATTAATGGAACACCGTATTTATAGTTATTTTTAGTAACATGTGAATTTCAATCTGGTACGTCACAGTTATAAACGGTGTGACTACCTTTTTTTCAAATGATGCCCTATTGAATTGGATGTTTGGAACTGAGTTATAGATATGTTGTATTTCTCTAGTATTTAATCGGACATTTTCGCATATACATATATATACCTTCTTTTTTTCTTCAATAGATTATGCCAGTTGCAACGAAGTTTTCGCAATAACGCTGAATAACGAGATTGAAAACCATAATCTTGATCTTTTTCACTCCCTAATTAAGTAAAATAAAAATAAAAGTAACCATAAATTTTAAAGTAATTATAAATTAAAAATAGTAGGTAACTAAGTTATAATTAGAAAATCGTTACGCTCCTAATATACTTTTATTCTTTATGCTCCCTCGCAGTTATTACGGCGTACCACCAAATTGTTTCTTGCAATTGACAAACGTTTTTGAAAGATATCTTTAAAAACAGCAGCATGTATTTCTAACGAGGCCTGTTGTTTCTTTCTGAAGCAATACTCCTATGTCCTAACTTTATTTAATATCGAACTTATGAGTACGCATAGACACCTTGAGTAAAATAATTAGAAAAAATCAAGTAAATAAATTGATTTTTGCCTCATCGAATCGAGTTAGCAATCTCGGATGAACTTGGAACGCCACAAAAAGCAAAAAAAATAGGAGTACCAAATTGAGAAGCCTGCGTTGTTCAAAATTGACCCATTTTCATTAATTATTTACCAAGCGGTTATTCCTAATTTTTAAATAGGTAACTACTCAAAACTGAATTTTATTAGTTATATGGCACCCTCGTTTTCTCTTCATAACTTTAGCTTCTACAAAATGCTTGCATACACCAGCATAATAATAAAAGCGGCCTGTTGCTGGCACTACTACCAGGACAATTTTGTTCTCTCAGCGCACACTTCCTTTCTTACCGGGTCGCCGTCGCGTGCGCGGTCGCGCTCTCGAAATGAAAAGGTCCGAATTCGAACGACCTTGAGGAGACCGTCGACCAGGTGTCTGTGTCCTGAAGTGCGAGGGGAGCGACCAATGCCTCGTAACAATCGACAAGAGCAAATGCATGAGAGATAGCAGCGGTTGGCGCGCGAATTGGAGACTTCGTGAGGTTAACCACACGACGAAACCGCCCGGTGCCAAGATGACTAACGGAACTACACATGCCTCAATTAGCTAAGAGGGCCGGTAACAGTATACATGCAGCATCCCAGTAATAGCGGGGAAATTATAAGCGTCTCGAATAGTAGTAGCAGTAACCAATAGCAACAATCAATTGGCTCGTCGATATCACAGACGATGCTGTAAGTTCACTTAGCACGTTTTCCTTTGACGCAACCCTGCATCAAATCCGGCGATGTTAGCTCGTAGCAGCCGCTATGTCCGGTCGATGGCCATAGCATATATATATACAGATGTGTGCAGAGCCTATATAGGCAATAACCATCTGTTTCCGGTGCAGTGTCCCTGTCGTCCTTGTGTTCGTGCTTATGGTATCAGAAACTAGGTAGCAATGATGATGCGGACTCGTCTGAAGCAAAATTCAGACAAACCGAGGTGGATCGGTAGGTAAAGTGAGCTTGAAGGAAATTCATTCATACGAATGAACATACAGACCAGGGAGGATATACAGTTTCGGCTGCTCCAAATTTTCAGTAATAGAGACGAACGGTTTAATCTTAAAGCTTAAATATTGCATCTGCCGCTGCCGTCTTCGGTCAGTATAGGTGCCAATCATCAGCAACATTACACAACTACATACATAAATGGTATACTACATGAATGATGAATTGGACTTTTCGAATGCCGTTATAATGTAAATGTAAACGGTAGCGAACGTCAAATATCGGTAACCGTGGCTAACGTCCAGGGTCGGCCCCTATAATCAGCCACTGTTTACCAGCAGCGTTTGAAACAGCCACTTCGATGTTGCTAATATTACTGCCACCAGAGGTGAACCTATTTGTTTACCCCATGCCTTTAAATCAGTTGATAGCAGCCAGTGTGGCCTGCAGCGTTCTAGCGTACGGCACCTCTGTCACTGCGGCTGTCGTCTCCGGAGCTAGACTGTGCTCAGAGAAGGCGCTACCGGCGAGAAGGTACTATCACACCACGCTACTACAGGCAGGCAGGCCAAGCAAAGTGGTCGTGCTACTCTAGCTGCAGTGGCTGGCTAATCGTCGCCGGTTTGCCGGTGAGGCCCCGCCTATGGGAGAGGGCATGAGTGCGCTGCACTCGTTAGGAACTCAGTCAACTGGAGCCCGCGCAGGAGTGAGGTCGACCCGACTATATCAGCAACTACAGTAGCAGCAACTACATCAGCCTGTGCCTAAGCTACAGAACGCGGCAGCGCTGAATGAATCTATCCAGGTAGTAGTTCCGCGACCGCGTGGAGCTCCGCGCGTGTCATGGTTCCTCGCATACATACACACGTGTATAAATAGACAGTAGATACAAAGAGAGAGAGGGGTATACTGTGTGTAGCAGCATATTGATACGCCATTAGACAAGCGTATGTAGGACCTCTGGAATCGCGCGGAAACGCGGTGGATAGGACAACACTGGATAGGATCAACGGAAGCTGAACAGCTCAGCAGCAAGTACTGAGACTCATGGCTGGTACGTCAAGGCAATCCAGTCCAGATGGTGGTTCTGAGGTAGTGTCGTATCCATGGTGATAGGCTCTAACCCCCCTTCCCGCTTTCAAATTTACCCGATGCCTAACCTAGCACCGCTGGATGGTTATTCTAACGCATGACGACTAGCGTAACTAAACACGAACGTGGATGACGGGTGTGCTATAAAGTAACGTTACGAGGCAAAGTTTAACCATGATGGATCGAGTATGGATCACATAAAGAGCAGGCGATTGCTAACAACGTCTAGCCGAATAAAAGGCAACGAAGTAAAGAAGTAAGTATTGCTAACATGTGTCCCAGTGCAACCCAATCCGGGTAAAAGTTTCGGCTTGATATGCGATTTGATCAACAAGAAGAGCTTCACGTAGACAGAAAACGGAAATTGTAGTCACTCTGCTGAAGTTCGCCGAGAATTGTTTCTCACGTACCAGCCGACATCATATAACTCGTCACGATGTTGGGTTATTTCTATCCATAGGAAGTTACGAGGAAGTCGACGATGTAGAGATTTGGATGTTGTGCATTTCTACATAGTTACTGTCTCCACTGAACCATGATTGCACACATGACTCTGTCATCTGAATGCTCAATCGTGTATGACTACATGCTGCTTTTATTTAGGATACCTGTGGAGTTTACTTATGCGGTGAATTGCTTGTAGTGAATGTTACCAAAGCGGCTGGGTGGGGAACGTGTATTGACACAAAGAATAAACATCTTAAACAATACCATGTAGCAGATAATGGTTTTGTCTACGGTCAACAAGCTTTTGACAAAAACAGCAACTGCATAGAGCTCTGCCCGCACTGACTGAAGTGCGTTTAACGGCGGAAGCCCACAGCCATGCGAATGCTTAGCCCAATACGATGTGGCGCGCGGAGATGAACTGTCACCGCAGACCAAAACGGTGCACATGGAGGCACTTGCCGGCTACTCAGGCCGGGGGTAAGTGGCAAAGCCAAGGTGGCTTTTTGCCGGCTAAGACTGCGCGAACTCGAGTTGATCGAAGCGTGCAAGTATCATCGTCATCATCGCTTCCGCTTTCATCATCATCATCGACGAAGCTCTCGTTGTCCCGGGGACATCAGATCTCGTTACATTGTCTTATCACATCGATCTCAATCACCATACTGATTCGTAAGTTTCGAAATGATACAATTAAAGTAAACCTAAAAAAAAAGGATACCGTTCTATCTTATATTAGTAACTGATTTAGTAAGTGCTTATTCGTGATAGCTGGACGTACTCCATACGATGAATTTTATGTAAATGAATATTACGAAAGAGATAACCCGTATAACTAAGAATATTGTAGAACCAAGCAATAAAGGGGATTCTCCGTGTATGTTTTATCTAAAATTAACGCTCAGAATGGAACGTATAGCATAATAGGTTGCTGGGTACACTTCTTCTTTCGTTTTCTCGCTTGATTCAAAGAAGTTTGAATTTTTATTGCCGACTTATAACAGGCCTGATTACGTGCTGGTGTTTGCTTGATGAATTATGATTTTCTAAGGTGAGATCCGAAATCCTGCAAATGCTTCGTTGAAGGCCTTACAGCTTCGAATATCAATCGATTGTTATTATTTGAATCAGGCTGTGCCACTGAAGACACAATAGTTTCGTAAAATGGAAAAGTGTTCCAGTTGATTTCACCGTTAGATAAATGTCTCAGCTACTAGAAATTAATAAATTAACGGCTGGTAATGGTCTCTGTCATGTCCTATCGGGCAGGTACCCGATCTAAGAGAGCTAGCTATGTAGAACTATAAGGTGGCCTAAAGCATCTGTTGAGATGCGATGCTTAATTTTTAAACGAAGGCATACGCAGTATGATGTCGTCTTTTTTGGGGTTATATTAGGGAAAAGCATTTTGAAGATGAGTGACGTCAAAGCAATTCTGAATTCAGGTAAATGGTATCAAGTCACGTGAATATGCGGACTCAGTTGGTAGACCAACGTGTTCGTCAGAAGACGTTATCGTAAAGGTCACTTACTAAAGGGAATCGTTCGCCGTGTTGTTCTCCGTGAATAATAGTAACAGCTCTATCTTCACTCTTACGCTAGATAAATATATTTAGCTTAGTAACTGATTTGTAATTGGTTTTAGAAAACCAGAAAGCTAAAGGAAGAAGACGACGACACGAAATTTATTTAATAGTTTGGCAACGAAACATTTAAAAAAAAAAACTGTAGCTTTTCCAATTGTCAAAAATTCAATTAAGTTGTTTTTTAGCGCACGGTATTTTTCAAGTTGGCTTTCTCTTATAGCCGACGTAAAAGTCATAATAACATGTTCATAACTTTGGCTATACGATCAACTCTAAGGACATTCTTCTACCTTAGGACAACGGTTTTGTTTTTTTGAAAACAGCTATAGAGTGTTAAGTTAACTAGTAAAAACAATGC
>NW_019215497.1:0-11227 GCF_002532875.2 Varroa jacobsoni | reverse complement strand
TGTAGTTTCCGCTCGAGTCTATCTCATTCAATGCATTCGGAATTGCCCACGGAAATGAACGTATATACAGTTTGACAGGAAGACTTTCTCGTGTACGGGTATCACTTCCTTATTCGATATGTGCACTATATTACACCTGGGAAACTACTAAAAAGTAATAGGGTAAAAAGACATGACGCACGTGCCCTTCCCATAGATATTGTAGAATATACTGAAATTCTTTTCTAATTCTCACTTTCCCATGTTCAATATGTTAATTCAATAATTTACCGAATCGAGAGAATGGCCAAGTGTCCATTCGAGCGTCTCTTTCAGATTAGGCTCCCTAACCTATATGTGACCTTGAGGTTAGTGCAGCCCCTTTTTGGAAAGCACGTCACTGGTAATGCTTTTGTTCCTGATAACAGATGTGCGTCGTATAAACAGCTGTAAACCATTTTTCGCTAGGTCCTCATGCGGGAGTCGTTGTCTGCTGTTGCGCCTGCATCTGCCCTACCGTCGATCTAACTGCCTGTGAATGGTCGTAGGCGAGGGGAGACGGTTAAGGGCAACTGGCGCCTATACCGGGGACCACGATTTCGTTCTGGGACAGCTTGGAACAGCCCTCTCCGTCAGCCAATCAACGAAGTGCCCGTGCTACTAGTTTGGTGAATCTAGTCCAAGATGGCGATGAACTCATATCAAGTTGAGTTAAGCCCGCTCGCCACGCCCTTTGGCCATGCACTTGGAATGGATGAGCATCGGTACAATTAGCAAATGAGTGAACTTCATACTGATTTGTTCTGTTGCGTAAGTTAGCCATTTACCTTCATGAATTCCGTAAGCATGAGTCCAAGAAGCAGATTGCAAGTTAGTCTGCAATAGTTTCTGTATTAAAAAATTCGGAGACCTTAAAAGCCAATTCGACGACGCGGTGATTGGGCTCGCCTGTCTGAACTAGACAGAGCGGTTTATTTGACCCGAACCTCGATCTATTATAACGATAGGATTACGCGCAATCA
Organism: Varroa jacobsoni; assembly: GCF_002532875.2. Classification (NCBI taxonomy): domain Eukaryota; kingdom Metazoa; phylum Arthropoda; class Arachnida; order Mesostigmata; family Varroidae; genus Varroa; species Varroa jacobsoni. The sequence continues at coordinate 10,226 of NW_019215497.1, read as the reverse complement.
GAGGGCGGGGGAGGTGGTGAACACTCATTCGAACCTTGTCACAGGTCAACTGTCAGGAGTGAAGAGGTTTGCTTGGCTAAATTGATTCGGAGAGCCTAATTCACCCTCCAGTCTGATCGAGCCAATCTTCTGGTAAGGTTCACTAATAATACCGACTGAGATAAAATAAACGCAAGCAAACAGATATTGCTTTTTTTTTTGTGCCTCCAGTGAAAACAAGCTTGATGAATGGAGAATTTGTTATGAGTAGTAGAAAAAATAGCCGAAACTGTGATCAGTTTATCGAATCAGCGGACGTGTCTGACATATTGATCACGCTGAATTAACCAGACCAGTTGAATCCTCTTACAAATGTTCGTGCTTCTAAACATACGCCCGTCGAACCCTATATACCATTTCGCATATCTTATTATAATTAAGTCAGTTAGAGATATATCGCAGTTTTCGATTTTGCTCTATTACCGAGCCGGTATGGTGCGTAAAACATTTATACTTCACATTCATCCGTGAAGGGAGAATCTTGTTGCAGGGTCGAAATTTGGATTTTCCCTTTTCTGAAAGCAAAGAGCCACTAGCTGCCAGGTGGCGCCGTACGTAGTTGGGACTGAAGCTGAGTCGCTTCCTGGACAGCAGCAGGAAGACGTTCTCATCTCGTAACCCGAGACTCAGTGGCTCGTCTGGACCCTCTTTACTCTTAACCCCATAGGTCCTTCTACTTAGACTAGCAGCAGGAGCGCACGGACCGAAACCCCCCGGTGCTCTCACTTGTCGCCAATAACGGAAATTGCGTCGCTTCACAGGCCATTGCGCCCGCAACGCTGTTTGATCCACCCGCCTTCAGTGTCCAGTGAAGCGACACGGTACCGCTCATAGAGTTTACTCTGTAGGACTAAGGTTAGGTTGCGTCCGTTAGCTATCGAACCTTCAGGGAAGGTTCGGCTCGAGCTGTCCAGTAACGGTGTCAGCGAACACGAGACTTTAACTACTAATACTATCATAAACAGTAGTTGCTTTGCTAAAAGTTCTACAACATCAACAGCGATAGTACTGATAATGGTGGCGATAACAGATGTATGTTACAAGGCCTTATCTGTTGGTTGGCTGCTTTTCGGAAAGTACCTCCGGCGCTTTTTTTTAGAACAGGTCATCTATGAAGGCAGGGACCCAGGGCAGCTAAGTATTCAATTGTGTTTACGTAACGTGCTAAGCGTAGAGAGGCATACTAAGGCACCGGCATTTTTATGCGATTCTATGTTAGTTTAACAATTTTTCGGACAAAATATCCCAGTACGCGTTTAATGTGACATGAGTTTTTGTTGAATCCAGGTTTCGGAAAGCGGAACAGCTGCTAAACTGAACTCGTTTAAACAAAAATTCAAGAATCATAAGGACTAGTGGAAACTATATAACCTTTTTAGAAACCTTCCCTGCGAGCACTGAAGTACTTCTCGCAGCAATTCAGCTATGATAGAAGCTTGTCAGGCTCACCAGCTATCGGGCTAGATGGGACGATCAATGGCATTAGCAATACTTTAGGTTTAACTCACGATAGCGTGAGTTTGTCTGAAGAAAAGGCAGCGTGTTTATATTATACAATCGCTGCAATAGATGGCTGATCATTTACGCTCTTTAGCATGCGGATGTCTTATTAGACAACTGTGCTTTGTGTAATTGACAAAATTCATATCGCTAAGCCTACATTTCGTAACTAACAAAAATTACATGATCTATACAATGTACAATGCGTTTGCATGGTTTCATTATGGCTTACAAAAAAAAGACTAGGAATTGAGACACGAACGGTTTTTTTCGCCCTACTTGCCTAGGACACTGGTGGTCCTGGATTGGTATTAATGTCACGTTCGCCTTTGTATTTACATTATTGGGAAAACGTATGGGCGCGTACCTTTGGTAGCGATATTATAGCATCGATTACCTCTGTTAATTCTATGGCCAATAGTTCATGCTCGATAACCCATAATTACATTATGCGATACTATTGCATGCTTCAGTTTCGTTCAGTACAGTTTGTTTTGTTAACTATAAATTAGCCATAAGGTAATTACGTAAGTTCACGTATCTATTTGTCATGTTACGGCCCAAATAGGTCAGTTTCACGGAACAATAGAATACGGCCACTCATGCAACACTCCTTTTTTTCGTGCACTTTAGTGGTAAATGATCACAGATGCATCTCTTGACTACAACGCTAAGCGCTAAAGGGATTTAAAAAATAAACTACGATTATTGAAACCAAGCGCTGTTAGGATGGGACCTAACGTCTACTTCGTCGAAATGTACCTATTCCACTAAGTCTTTAAAACGTCCTGTTGTTTTGATATACTGCTAAGGGCACAAACAAAATAGCTTAAGATCCATTTTCCTAACATCGTCAACCTGTGAATGAACGCGTTCCATTCCGTATCGTACATATACATACGAGCAAAGATGAGATTACAGGTTACGCGGCGATGACGTCTACAGCCCTTCTCGGCGCCAGAAAACAGATAGTAAAGCTAGAAGTGCATTCCTTGCTAAAGTTTTTGACTTTAGATGGGGTATCAACGAATCGTGGAAGAGATGCTCTATATCTTAGCATCTAGACCGAATGAGTAACTTTGCCTGCCAGGATGCACTTAAAGAGATACGAATTCAGGACATTGTAGACTGACTAATTAACGAAATTTAGTTTTAAACCTGTAAATGTAGGATTTTTCCAGTTTGTATAATATATATATATATATATATATATATATATATATATATATATACAATTAAGGTTAAATATATATAATATTTGCACCTGAGATTTTATGCTCGGGCTTCTCCAAGAGTTTCTCCTAAATCATACAGCTGAAGCACACATCCATGAGCATGTCACTGATGTTCTAGTTTCAAGCTGACGAACGTAGCGAAAACATCAAGAAAACCGGAAGTCGCCAACGGGAGAGTTGCGCTTAGTCTCGTCTTAAGTTCCATGGCCCTGCTTTGGTGGGCAGCAGACCGCAAAGATAAAGACCTGCGAAAGCGAGTGGTAAGGAACAGCTGCTAGAAGCTGCTACCAAGCTCCAGTCGTTTTCGCCCTCGGACGACACTGAGTAAAGGGCAACACACAAATTGCAGGCCACATTGGCCCAATTAGACAGAGGTCGAGTAGAGTTAATGACTTCGCAAGTCCATAGTGTTTGGCGGGTTACCGTTAGCCTCTTAAAACTGGAGGCAGAAAACTTAGTCTTCAGCTGCATACAGAGCAAGGAACAATATATCACCGCCTTGGTGTCTTTGCATACCTCCAGTCAACCTATAACGTACGATGTACCATGGAGAGACAACATAGTCTTTTTATGTAGACACAGAAGAGCTGCATTGGCCATAAACAAATAGTGAGATGGCAAGCGTAGCGAGGATAAACGGAATTATCTTCTTTAATAGGAACGCACTGAAGGAATGCTGCTTTTATCCATTTTTTCTGTTTGCTAGTTTTTCTGTTCGCTAAAAATAAAATCTTCTTTTAGTTGGATCAATATGCATGCGCATTTATAGCCACATCAATTTCCAAAGGACTCTCGTTTTTAAGAACACATCCTTTCTTCAGTGACTACATATGTATTTCAGTGTTGCAATAGGTAATAGGGGCCCGCAATGGCTAGAAACTGCAAAAATCAACAACTAACATTTTTATCACAACGGATTTTTAGCCTTCTCCGAGAAATGTGTTGTGCTTTGCAGTATCACCATAAAAATTTTCTAAACATATATCTATTTACTGAAACCTTGACAATTACTTTCGATTTTCGATACGACCAAACGCTGTCTTGAAACTCCCTTGTCTCAAGGAGAACAACGAACGTGACGTACATGATACTCTCTCAAACATCTTCACCTACAGTCACGCTAAAGTTCTAAGGCAAGTAGTGATATCTTCCCTTCGAAATCTTTCCGGATCCGTTTCTTTTGTCGGTGCTTTGTCGATGAAAGTCAGAGATCATTGTCGACAATGACATAATTTCACTACGATAGTCCTCACAAGAAGCTTTTCCCTCTTTAGACTCACTTGTCCGACGTAAGCAGCCGCGCCCGAACTAAGCGACCGATAGCTCCTAGTGCCGTGCATCCGTCGTTCAAGTCGGCTCCGCCGTGCACTACCTATGCTTAAGTGCCAGTAGATATCATCCCCGCAGGCGGTTTCGTAGCACCAATTCGCTCTTCCTAGAGAGCCTGATCTAGGCAGCTTGAACTTTGTCAGCGGTATCGTCATTTCCTCCCATTACTCCCACAAATATACAACTATGTATGTACGCATCCTGATTTGATGCCCCTTAGCAGAGGGATATCTCCTCTACCTTCTCACACTCCTGAGAGAGAATAAGCAATCCTTGCCTCATCGTCAGGTTGCCATGGCGTCCTGAAAGCCTGGAGCTACGGAACGGAAACCTACGGATGCCATCAGGCAATCGCGTACTCTTCGTCGCTATTCGCTATTTTCTCACGAGCCGTGCACCAAATGGACGAACGGAATAAACGGCGGTGAGACGGCGGCGGTCGAATGCCTTGCAGTAGCTTTGAGCAGCGAGAAGTGCTTCTCCCTATTAGAAGATCACTAGGTGGCTGACTGGATGTGCTTGACTCGTTGTGTTCCTACCAACCAGTCTGCCTGGCTTCTGGTATTCTATTGCCCGAGGCACAGTAGACGCGTGCCTGTGTCTTGCTCCCCTTCCTAGCTTCTTATGTATGTATGAATCCTGCTTCGTCTGCTTTTGATGGTGGCATCTACCTCGAGAGTGACTTCGTTCTTTCGTATCCTACATCCGATACGTTTATTCCGCTATGCCGATTTCAGCCATTGGTGCTGCTCTGATCTCGAGATACCACCGGCACGTGTCGCAGAAGATGGAAACCTGACGATCGATGGAAAATTGTGGATCAAGATCGTTTTTATAATGCGTTTACTGCCTGAAGCCTATGAATGCACACACAAACTTGTCTGACAATACAACACAATTGCTTAAATCTTCCTGAGTTTCTAATGATTCTCTGCAGTGTTCTTCAGTTCAGATAGCCAACTAGATATAATGGTATGGGTTAAAATCTTCAAAAAAAGCAAAATTATAAATGTATTTTAAAATCGTAGTTGTTTAATAGCCTTTGAATGACATGTGGCGTGACAAAGTCGACACTAGGTGTTCGTCAGATGCAATGGTCATTGGCATTTTCCATGCTGAACGAGTAGCTTAAAGAGCCGACAACATAGTACATAATCACCTATCTGAGCAGTAAGCCTACCGGACAGGAGACGACAATAAACCTAACATAGGCGCTTCTTCTACACTGTGTAATACACTGAGGTGCCCAGCGGCTGCCAGCCTACCGACTCACACCCTACCAACTTTGCCTATTTTTTTTAACTGCGCTTGCTCAACATTGTGTACTTTCCTAGTACGATTATATTGAAAGCACTAGCTGGCAGTAGTTGAGCTATTTCGAACGGGTATCTACAATGTAACCGGGAATAGTACGGGATGTGCAGGGATACTCGATTACCTCTTGTTGCAAATGTCAGAAGCGGAACAGGCTGGGGGCGGACGTTCAGCTGGATTCGTCGAGCCAGGGGTCGTACTCTAGCAGAAAACATCAAGTACTAGGATCTGTCGCGTAGGTGGTAAAGTCGACGGCAACATTGCAACCTGTCGCTGTTACCACGGCAGTCAGCGTTGGCATGATACCACCTCTCTACCAGTCGCATGCTCGCCTGCCTGCTTTCTCGCCCGGGCCAGCCGCAACGTCCGTTATCTAAATTGGCGCAATTGTAAATGCCTTTGCTATTCCCTCGCCCCCGGCCCGAAAGCCGCCTCGCCACTGCTCGGCTCTGGCGAAGAACTCAGAGGAACCGGATGGGGGGCGTGAATTGGGTCGAGCGTTGGGAATGCCGCTGGATTTCGCATTCTGCTGTGCGGCGTGACCCCCAGAAGGGTCACACAGCGACAGACTAGTGGGGAGTGGTGGGCGAACAGCAGGTCACGTCCTGTTGTTATAATATAATAAATGATTAGAATACAGAATGGCGCGAAAGAGTAGCAGCGAGCTCATGGAGTCGTAGAGGATCGCGGCACAAGTACAGGCATAGCTATCGGCCATCAACCTAAAGGTTTCATTTAACTGAACAGTTCACTTCGGCGACAGAATGTTTCTCCTTAACATCACTTACTTCTTCGCAGAAGTTTTCTACTCTAAGTACGAAGAATAAGGCAGGAAAAAGACGACGACGAGGGCCTGGTTCAAAGGAACTAGGCAAAAACGTGCATTATTGTAACGCTTCTCTCGGGCGGGTCAAATAGACAATGCTTGCTCATAAGCTTTATTATGCAATGCTAATGCCGTGTCGCACTCAAGACATTTATTTGACATTCGAATTGCTTAATAACTTGAAAATTTAGTACTTGAATATGGCTATGTGGGCAAACTCTATGAAATACCTAATAGATGTCGCTTCCGTGATGTTTCCACCATTCATTATGCCTATTAGTCAGCTAGGCCTGTTCTTAATCATTCAAGAAGCCAATGATTTCGCTACGTGTTAATCTCGGACGACGGTTCGGTTGTACCTTAATGACAGCGTATAATTTTAATCGCAATATAATATGTACAGCAGAGGGGTCGGTTTCAACTCCATGAGGTTATGGACCATATAACGATTGTTTATAGTCACAAGGTCATCTATAGACGATTATGCGTCTCTAATCGGGCAGACTGGTTCTGTTGGGTCTTGAGCCTACGAAATTATTGTCTCATTATAGCTGAATAGGCAAACAACGACATGGTCAAGATCCGTAGCGCGATCAGACAAAAATGCCTCTTATTATACAATTTAATCGAGCGATTCATCCTTGAAGTAGCTTGATGATATATCAGTTTACTACGCATTGAAAAAAGAAAATTGGCTTAGAGTTGCTGCTATATATGGTACATGGCATGTTCGTAGTTGGTATTACATATTAGCGTAGCTTAAAATAGCTACTGATTGGAGGTCCTCTCAAAGGTATTAGGCATAGATCGATCAAGCAATAGTCTTTACGAGTTATTAACGATTTCAGCGATTCTGTGTCTTTTCACTCGGTCTGGTGGACAGATAACTTTTACCCTTAAACTTTTAGTATTCCTTAGGTTCAAATGATTGAATACGTAAAGGGTAATGCCATTCTTCTATATATAGTGCTGAATAATAAATCCTGTTTTCCTATTCTATAGTGATAAACACAACTGCTAGGACGTACCGTGTTCAAAACATGTTATACATTAAACTGTTAATAGATAATGCTACGAATAATCATTGAACTGTTTTTACGTTAGGCTATTTTATTATATCTACGAAGGCTAATATCGGCGTACGGGAACTGATAACAAATGTCAATTTTTCGTGGGTTTGTATTTACTTGTTATAGTCCATAGCCGAGAGTAACAATAGCCTGAAATCTATCTTCTCTATGTCAAATCTACAACTCATACGTGAGAGCTGAGAGCGATTATGGGCGTATCGAGTCTGATTAGCAAATAAACCGTTGCGCTTGCGAAACTGTACGTATGAAGCCCCCATATATATAGTCTCTTGGACTATATACAAGTGTTTGTGCTTAGAAGTATTTTTTATTGGTGCAGGAACATGTCGGACCTGAGAGAAAAATCGAATCGTTGTTGTTCGGGTCAAGCCACCTCGAAAGGCTGTTTGCTTAGTAAAATCCTCGTAAACAGATCGCTACAACGGTCAGAGCATCTGGGAAGACGGCAGAACTGAGCTTATCGGGATTTAGAATGCGGCGAATAAGGCTTACTACCGCCAGCAATTTTTTCTTTGTATTGGGTACGTATGCTGTCGTACCAAGAAACGTACCAAGAACGCCATTGGATTTGGGACGCCGATTTCGTACGGGCGGGAGAACCCTTGCAGGGGAAAACGATTCAGAGTAATTAAGCTAGTTTTAATAAACATGACCATATATGCCTGTCTCCTTTTGATGTGATCTTATCTATCATAGCGATTAATTTTATAGATTGCAAGTGGGCTGAATTTCGTAGGCACTCGGCACGATCTGATGCTTAGTGCTGATTACGTTATTTGCAGTTCAGATTGCAGAAAGTCGTCCCGCTCCGGCAACGACTACTTTACTGTTGTGACTGGTCGTTTGCTCGTTCCGATGAGAGAAAGCCCCTAGAAATGGTACCCAGGAGTGCGTATGTAGATCTCTCATATTAAGCAGCTTTCACGGCCGACCACCTGTAGGGTTTCACTGTGGGCCGATAGCGGAAGTCCGGGCAAGGTCGTTACAGCCGGTTCGGGCATCAGTTACGTTCACTAGTTTATTGTACCATTTTTCGTAAAGCATTTCTATATTACAGTACAATTGTCGAAAATCCGCAAGTGTTAATACTAATAATAATAGATGCGAATCGTCGGATGAGGCAGAAGATAGGGCGATCGTAAAAACTGCCCTTCTGATTAAATCGGGTTTGGTGGAGTCCGTGATGGGCTCATAAATCCTTTTCTCAGGATCCTTGATAGTGAACTGTGTACTGTAAAATAATAGACTCGCCGTATTTATTCGTATGGCAATTGCAAATCTTAATAAAAAAAAAACTTAAGCTAGCATTTTCGAAGAATTACTGGATGGCGTCTGTCTACATTATAAACTTGGGGTTGGCTATTATCGCGTGGGTGGTCGCATCAGATAAACGACTCTGATGGAACAAAGCTGTTCCCAGTAGCGCAATATCTACGAAGTTTCGCTTCTGTTTCAATATGCCTTGTTGGCTGTTAACAAAGGCTAGTTGTCTCAGAAATCCTATACTTGAGAGATTTCGTTTAGTCGACGCTTTTACATAGATGTTATTTGAAGATTACCAATAAAATTATATATTCGCTTAATTTGTCTCGGTTACGGCTCAAGATCGTTACTATTTATGCTGCCTGTCATGTCACGCCTTCAAAAGTGAAACGATGCTATAGGCAGTTTATAGTTAGGAAGTTTTTTAAATAACCACCTTGGGCACATTTACTCGCATGTTCTTAGCCTATATATAATCGTAATTATAATATCATGCGTTTTATACAGTAACTTTGGCTTTTGATATTGTACACCACTGATAAGCTGGAGGGGCTATAGGTTTTACATGATCACGGGGAAAGTACCCGATAGCATATGTTGAATATTGGAGCTGGTAGCGAGCGCACTTCTACCAGTACGCTACATTGACCTTTTAGAGCTGGAGGTCAGTAACAAGTGTAAAATCGAATGCGATCCATAATGAGGGGCGTGCCTATGTTAGAGAATTGTTTGCATTGATCTCGCAAATATGCTGGGATTTATTTGAAGCTGCAACATAATCCTCTAACATGTCCACAGTTTCACGAGTTTCAGTATTGTCAAAGGTTAGCGGTAGCGGTAATAAAGAAAACTAAACGAGAGGATCCCGTGCGTCCAGCATTAAGGAGCCTGTTCGCAAGATCGCGCATCATACGGTGTGTCTTTTCGATACTAGAGTTGACTGCGATACAGGATACAAAAAAGCATGAGTGAGACGACCCTCTTTAAGAAGGGAGTCTTTTAGAGATATTTGATTTTTGTTTCATTGCATTGTAACATCGATCGGAGCAAGGATAGATGGAGCAAAGACTACAATGTTCAACTCTTCGAAAAATATTTACTAGGATGACGTGTGCTGGTGACGAATTAAGGGTATGCTGTAATTGGTTTCTACAACTATAAGAGTTATCACTAGTAACATAATGGAGCGTTGCATTCTTTTTTATTACCTTTAATCTGTGAGCAATACAATGACGCTCAACAGACGTACCAACTAACCGTTAAACACGGTTCTCGAATCGCAGCTCCGGCTCTTAGCAATGGAACGATCGCTTATCTACAGACGCACGTCAATCGCCTGCACCCTGGTGCACGTCATGACGCTGTCATCCCGCCCTCCTTCCCTTTTGCACGTTCAGTAACCACGGCTGTTGCAAAGATAGCAACATCATCGTCGACACAGACGTATCCGTTCCGATAATGAAAATAATAACATCGAGCAAATACTCTCGAATATTCCCTTGCCTCTGCCTAAAGCTACCGGTTTGCTGGTCGATATCATATAATTGGCCATGCCTCTAGTAGGGGCAACGCCGTTACCGATACTGAACGTTCGATGCGGTTGGGCCTATTAATGGTGTGTGTGTGTAT
>NW_019215496.1:0-11223 GCF_002532875.2 Varroa jacobsoni | reverse complement strand
TTATCTATACGCACCTTTGCAGAGGAAGGTTGAAATTATCGAATGAAGGCGCCGCCGACGTTTGAGCGTCATGACAAAAGATGATCGGTACGTTTCTGCTCTAAAAACAAAAAAGACACTGAGGCATATCGAAATCAGCGTTAACTTATTTCCACAAACTATCATACCTACTATGTTATGAAGCAGACGTAATCAACTCTTGTTTCTAAATGAAGTAAGCCCGCGTGGTGTTTGTTTTCGTATTCTTATTTAGGCGTTGTGATAGCACGTACACACTTGAAACATTAAATCTTTGGGATCCAAGTAAGAATTAGGCCACTATAGATCTATACTAATCTTCGAACAGCATATATAAGGACACTTTGTAAAGAAATTTTTATTTGGGCTTTATTAGGATTGCCATTCTTAGGTTGTATAAGTTCACAAAATAAAACTCAATATGTATATGCGATCGCCTCTGTGACAAATGGTCCTTTACATATTGCTTTGCTACTAAATACTACTATGAATATTTCGAAAGCATTTCTTACAGTTTTGTTAGAAAAAGTTAGATAACTTTTCGATTACAGATAATGTAATTTTGACTAGATTTCTATTACATTGGCACTTATGTGTTAATGTATTCAGGACGTATTCTAGAAGCGCCCTATTTTTGGTTCGGCCCAGATTCCACGCCATTTATGCATTAAACTGTTTCATATGCATATACGAAACAGTTTAATACATAAATGGCGTGGAATCCCTTATCAACAAAAATCGTCGAATCAAGTCGGAATGTTACGCTATGCTAGGCATAGGTCTGCTCTGAATATATTAAAGAGGTAGACGAGACGATTCGTGGATCTTGCATTCTGCGGCCTAAGATTTACGCCACCTATATCCTTGTGTCTTTGTTTACGAAATGTAAAACAGCGCGGTTTTTGATGCACAATTTTTGACCTAAGCCTTTCTGTCCACTCATAAGAGATCAGCGAGTTCTGCTGCATAATAGACTTCCCTTGTGAGTTATTAAGAGATCCGTATATTTTTACGACACGTACGATAGTGATAGCGATAGTGTATACACTAGGGAATTTATATTCAACGTGCTTATCAAGTCGCCCAGTATAAACAAGGCATACAAGCCTTCGACTAGTGTTCTCAGAATACTGACTATCACGAACTTGAAAAGTTTTATTACTGAGGAAGGCTTCGAATTAAGCTACAAGAAGGTTTTCTACTTCAAATCGCGGAAGAAGAACATGCAGCTTCAAGTTCGTAACGCATTTTGGGGCAGATTTAAAGTCTATAGCGTCCAAGCACTGAACCTTGTAACAATCAGCTGCCCAGTCGAATCGAATATGCTATGGGTGGAACTTTTTACTATATCTCAGTCCGAAAACAAATTATGCATCCCATATCAATCCATCTGCGCTGATGTTTTTGTATGTGAATTGAGCTACGAGTGTTTTCTATGGCATAAAGACTAACGGTATTAGCGGTGTAATAGAGGAGTCTGCCTTTAATCCCCTTTTTTTGGACAGGGCCCCCAGATATTTTTCCCAAAAATATCTGGTATACCTCTCTCATCGAGCGATCTTCGAGAAGCCCATCACAGTAGCCTGCATAATGACACTCAGAGAGTCCTTTACTACCATGCTCTCCTAAACGTAGTCCACTTTTGACGTCTGCAACGCGTCGCCTTTTCGTTACCCAACCGATTTCCCTTTGGAGAAACAGAATTACATTCTCGTTTTTTGGTCTCTGCATAGGGGCCTGATGCAACATCGTGGTCTGCCCAGAATTGGCAAGCATGTGAGTTCTTTTCACCAGTGGAAACTTCCTTAGTTAGGTCCTGCAGGTATGCTACTGGTTGATTATATATGAATAATTTTAAAAATTCTCGAAGAACAAGCGTCACTCTTGTTGGTTTAGGAGGGATTTGATTGTAGTAAAATTTCCTTTTTCATAATCTAGGGTCTGGGCTAGATAGGTATTCTCAGCAAAGCCACTAGTGAGATCGAATCCAGTCGTGTGATCTTAAGGCACTGGCTGGAAGCCGATCATCGTTACACGACGCTATACTCAGGGTGGAAGTGCTTGTTTGGTCAGAGAAGGTTGGTTGTGCAGGGCCTTGTGCAGAACAAAACTCGAATAAGATATTTTATTTAGACGCTTTTTAAGGTGTTTCAAGTTTCTGGACAATTTCGCAATCTGTGTTGTCGACTGACATCGCTCGATGTCACGCCGATGTACTGCGGATGTATGGGTCCTTGCAGTTACCCAGTTAACTTGTTTAGGCGATTAAACAGTTTTCTGTCAGATTGTTCGGCAAGAAATAAACCATATCCAAAAAAAAAAAAAAAAAGGTAATATAGCAGGTGACTACCTCAGATGATAGAGCGGTAGATCGGATCTCGACACATAAAAAGCGTTTTGGTAATAAAGTAGGTACGTATTTTTTGTATAAGGATCTATTTTTTTTAATACCTTAAAGTAATTTTTTTAATACTTTACTTATACCTTTATTTTTTTTAAACTGTATTTTTAAAAATTTGCTTGATACTTTTTTGAAGTTATCGGGTATTCCACTGTTTTTAGAAAGTCATGATTCCGTAAAAAATACTGTTTTCTGTGCTTTCATAGATAGGCAAAGAGCATTCCTCCATCTTTTTTTGCGGGCGTTTGAACAAATACAGTGAAAGGTTTGCGCGGTGCTAATATCCACTATATAAGCAGATCGTCACCCGGATAGACGTTATATATAATTCTTGATTCTGTTTTTGCAAATGCACTGTAACCAATTGGGCCTCTCTGAATTTTACTCAAGATTTACAAACATACATTTTTACTTCAATAATCAAACCAGAGAAGAATATAGTAAAAGCGGCAACATATCAAAATGTACTCACACGAATGAGTAAATGACAATTCATATAAAAGCAATAGTTCCGAGATTAATATCATTATCATAAATGGTATATATATTCTAATAATAAATGATGTAAACATTAACACCTCGTTTAAATCTAAGGTAGATTCACGAAATTTTATTTATAATCGCTGGCTATTTTAGTTATTGTGTGCCGACTTTATATGTATCCTGTCACACGAAGCGACTAAAGACTATATATATATATATGTATATATATATAGAGAGAGGGACAGAGAGAATCTAATATACAGTCATAATCATAAAAGCATGATATAAAAATCGTCAATCCATATATTACCTAAAGGAAAAGATATAAACATATACTATCATCAACGTTATTGATACATGAGTATATTAATAAGGTTTGCGCCTTCGCAAAGCAGTGAATGAAATTAGTTCACATAAATTGACCGCTTAAACTAATAAATATATATGTATGTTTCAACTTAAGTTATTCATTCTGCTAAATAACCAACTGCAGGTGGTATAAACTAAAAAGTAACTTTAGGAACTTTTTAGGTTCAGTCTGTTTAATACTAAAGCTTAGGCTGCCGAAGATAATTTACTAATCTGTGTTGTCGCCTATAGCCTTTTAAAAAATGAATTCAATGTCAGCTCAAAATTTGGCACAAAATCTCAAATTTTAAACTCGCTTGCGCTTACCAACATTTAATCCTTGGCGGGTCGTTGCAATGTGGTACATTCGACTCGTTGGTGTTTCTTACTGAGCTGATACGGTTGCCCTTTCTGCGTTAATGACCTGTGGTACGTTTTGTGGTACAGGCCCGGTGGCACTTCGCTGCTCCTCGGCCATATTAAAATCAGTCCGCCCTCAGCCATGTGGTATTGCGTCCGTGACCAGCTCACCGTTGCCGTAGCGTCCTCCGTTGGTCAGCAGAAGAAGTTTGTGAGTAGTGCAACTTGTCTCCCCACGGTGAACTCAAAGCTTAACGCCTATAGGACTTGTTCTTGATGAGCTCTTCGTGGCGGTAATCTGTCAGCTGTTTGTGACCATCGTTAGTTGGGGGAATCCCAACGTCGTGCTCGTGTCTATTTGTGCGTGTGTCGAACAGCGCTCACTCAACGGTCTCGGCAGTACTCTGAATATGGGTAAAGGCAAAAGGAACAAGAATACAGGCAAATACAGTGAGTACGAGTTCCAAATTATGCTGTGTTTGAGCCTCACCCTCTGTCACATAACAGATACCCAATTAAATACCCATACATGTAATAGCAGTGCTGAACGAACTCAGTCATGATGGCGGCGATCCTGGTTTTGGCGGGCGCGTCTTTGCTATGTTCGTCGCTCGCGTCGTTGCCGTGCTATGTCGCGCTCGCCAAAAGCTAGCGAGTTTATGTCGTGGATGTTAGCATTTCTGCAATATCGCTCTTATCATAGAACGTCCCAAGGATTCGTTCGATTCTAGCGCTTACATTCTAGAGTAGCTATTTAAACCAACACGTGGGCTCACCCCCCGCCCTCTATCTCCCTCCAACTGCTCCGCTCAATATGGTTTTAGTTCAACTGGCTAGCTTGGCTGGCTTATTGTTTCCCTGTCTAGACAAACAGAGACTCCGCGTGTAAAAGCAACCGTGTGCAAAAATAAAGAGTACTGTGTGAAGGTAAACGAGATACTTTGCAGCAGCGACGATGGCAGTAATGGCTGCCACTGAAATATGACGTAGATTTCACCATATGTGTTAGTTTAGCTTATCTTATGGGGAGAGCTGCAGTAGCAAAGCAAATGCTTCCTAGTCTCTTAAATCATCGCGACAAATACGGGAACGTCGCCGCTGCTATTACCAACACTCTCATAAGGTAATGAACTCATCCAATGTGTTGGAGGTAGCGAACTTCTGCGTCTTTGGAGACGGAGCTCTGATCTGCAGTGAACCTTCAAGGCCAGTGGCAGCAACGGCGGCCGTCATTTTATTTGGTATTGGCAGCGTTGCCAACAAGCAACCTTGTAGCTAGCTAGTATATATATATATATATATATATATATATATATATATATGCAGAACATACGGACTGTTAGCTAATGCGCCAAATATGGTTGGCTTTTATGTAGTCAGTGGCCATGACTTACACGTAGTTATGTGCGGCTGTGAGTATCAAAAGCAGCTGATTCTAATCTACGCATGACAATGCGAATAGAACAATTATTTTGATAAACGTTAAGGAAAAAAACAAAGAAGAACATTATAGAATGCATATTAGCGCAGTATTGTATGATTCACATGCTGAACGTTCAGTGTGTCATAAAAGAAGCCTAATGTTATTCTGATGCACTTGAAATTATTGTTACTTGCTCGTTCAAACTTCTTCCCAGGCTATCGACTGTCGAAAGCTTTTGTAAAGGCGATGAAACGTTGTGTCCCATACGCGGTTTGTTCATTGATAAAACGGAGGGCCAAGCAATGCAACTATCTGTTCAGTCCACCTTTATCGTTATAATTCTAATATCAATGAGTTTCCTTCATTCTATTACGCGCCTTTCGTGACACTGACGGGGCTTAAACTAGAAGCACCTTGTATTTTGCCCCCACATTTATAGCCGTATCGTGTTGTTGTCGGTCGAATTATTTGCATGTACTAGTACATATGCTGGTTTCTTCTTGGTGATTCCGCAAGACAACACCTTTTTGATGCTGACATAGTATAGCGCGTCCGGTTGCAAAAAGACATTTCGTAGTGGCCGTTTTCTGACCATACCACAGTACAGAACCAGCTGTGCAATCCGAAAGCAAAAAGACAGGATGGTGCCATCTCGTCAACGAGCTATCACATGTTCTTTGTTTTGCCCTCTGGCATTTGTCGTAATAGTTGACTTGCACACTGTGCTGCCTGTTTCACCTGCTATTGTTATACGATAGATTCTTGCAACAAATGGTCTGTTTGCTCGCAAAGAAGTTGCCCACTGTTTACTTTGCGATTGGGTTTGAAGCGCATGCCTCAGTGTTTTGCGGTATCACTTGTATGGCTTGTAAGTGTGTGGTTCCTTTATGCACACACTGGGCCTACGATTGCAGCGCTAGGGTCCTTTTAGCAAAAGTTAGTTGACTATTATTTAGTTTCAGTGGACGTAAGTGTATTGTGCTTACCGAAGAGGCGGTAGCTTGAGTCGAATGCTTGCTCCTCTCTTTCCCCTAATTTGCCCTCTGACGCACTTTTTTTGCTCAGGCAAAAAGGCTCACAACGTTCTTGGAAATACCCGGTTTATTCCTTCGAATATGTTGTTTTTATTCTTGTAATCGGGAATATGGAACAAAACGATTATTTTCCGTTCTTGCAGTTTAGCGTTTGTGCCCTTTCAACGCTAATAATGGAGTGCCAACCAACACGAATGTGAGTTGTGGGACTTAGAGCTGGAATACTATTAACAGTTGTCATCTAATTTCTGATGGCCGTTGATGCTATGAATGAACTGCTTTCACTGTTTTTCATAGGGCTGCCGCGTGCGAGTTTAGTTGCGCCTCGTGACCTTCGCGTATCCGGCCTTTCTCTGTTTAGAGGGACGACGGACGAACGAACACTCGACGGGGTAATTTGAACAGTTGCCTCTATTGACCATATGGCGGCCTTCGTGCTTATAGTAGAAGTCGGCCTTGAAGGTTTCGTTCGTGTCGTATCGGCAACGATGCTGGTGGTATTAGTTGCACGAGGCTGACATGGGCCGAACGAAAAATGACTACTTCGTTCCGTTTACGTTGCTGGACGCAAAACGTGACGTGCGTTTCTAGCTTGGCGTCAAAAGCAGCCTTATGACGTTAGCGTTGGTTTGTTTTGTCAATGGCGATGATAATGACCAGCGCAAGAAATATTAAAGGGTCACACAACAACAATCCTATAAGCGAGGATTATCGAGTAAGAATCGTTTGGTTCAAACTGTGGTGGCTAAACTATTTATGCCATAGCCGAAAATGTATCAGTCATTATTGGTGATGCATTGATGAATCTGAACAATGCCATTGAATTTTTCCTTCAGTAGACCATTGATTACTTTATGGAATTTCTCATTATTGCTTTAGGAGTTGATCCCATTGATGTTGGCTTTCTTCTGGTCATTGCATCACACCATATCCCTGTACCTGATAATTTCTCTTGCTCACTGTAGACGAGCGATCGCTATCATCATCTTAATCATTATTTTAGTCATCGTTGTGTCTAATAAAAGCAAGAACAGTAGTACACATCTGCGTTGAACTGTCACTATGTAACGATCATCTGGCGACAGTTAACGTTCGTCGGATTACTAATACACTCACACTCACTCATACACACACATACTTACACACTCATACACGCTCATACTCATACATCCTCACTCATTCCTGCACGCTCATGCACACACTCAGATACACATATACACTCACACACTCTCACAGAAGCAGACACACTCACACAAACACACTCTCACACAAATATACACCCTCACACAGACACACGCACTCACACAGACACACGAACTCACACAAACACACGCACTCACACAAATACACGCACTCACACAAATACACGCACTCACACAAATACACGCACTCACACAAATACACGCGCTCACACAAATACACGCACTCACACAAATACACGCACTCACACATACACACAAATACTCATACATACATATACACACCCATACACATACACACAAATACTCATATATACATATACACACCCATACACACTCACATAAATACATGCACTCACACAAACACACGCACACACACATACTCACATATACACACATATACTCACATATACACTCACCTACATATTCACATAAACACTCACCTACATATTCACATAAACACACACGCACTCACGCAAACACACATTCTCGAACACACGCACTCACGCAAACACACATTCTCGAACACACGCACTCACACGAACACACACAGCTGCTTATGCTGCTGTTCGTATTTCTGTCGATGGGTATTAGCGGCTTTGAATTGCGACGGGCTAACAGCGAGTGTCTTTTTCTTTAGTAGCGTGTTTCAACGTTAAAGGAGATCGGCAGCGACTGGATGATAAATAACTCTCTCTGTCCTATGGCCCAAAACCGTCATACTGAAAAATGCTCTGTATATATTTACATAGTAGAGAACATTTATGAAAATGGGCAGCATATATCTATAATAGAATTAGACTAAATGAACAAAGGTTGCGAATAAAAGTGGCATGTTACTATTACAACTGACTACTACTATCACGACACCTCAGTATCAGATACTCTCTCAGCCCGCAGAACTCTTATCTCGACTGACCCCCCTCCCTTTCCTCTCCCCAACCGTCTGAGTCGACAAAGCCAGTAAATTGCAGACTACATGGTGCACAAGTTGTCATATTACCATGAGAACTAAATGCGCGGACGCGAGAAGGCGATGATGAGCCGGGCCCAGTAGATACAGTTAGACAACACTAGCAGGCCGCGGCTCTCGATATGCTACTCGCTTAATGGCTTAGTAAGAAAAAAACCGAAACGTATGAACACAGCAATGTTTGCGAGATCGTTTCGGGGAAAGTTAAGCGGCAATACGCTGGCACTGCATAGCTTGCATTAAGATCCAGACAACAGCGACAAAGCTTCTGGTATAAATATTACTGCAGGTGGTTGCAAGTATTGCTACTTATATTAATGACAGGTACTGCATTGGTAGAGTAGGGCCATAAAAAACAAAGGGTTCAAAGGCCGAAGGGACGACGGATACTGACATGACCATCTGATAGTTGCTGACGCGACAATAACGACAGCAAATATGCTACTACAACTACGTAGACAGTTTATCTGCCCGGTGAAGACTGTTTTCCGTTTGCGTCGTCACAACCGTTTCTCTCATTTCCATTTCACTTCAGTGATTACTCATATGTCAGCTACCAGATCTGTCAGAACCCCCAGTTCGGTTCCGTGCGACATTTATCTCATTTCGAATCTTTTTTATAGCGTTTTTTTGTTAAACTTGTTTCGATATTCGCATAGAAAGACGAGTATATTCTTCGTATGTTTTCTCAGTAGTTGAATATGTCTAAATCACACGCGCGCATAGAGGCACATCGTATGTCATTTAGGCATTGTAATGAATGAAAGCGGCAATATTACTTGAAATCGTTTGCTCTATTCTAGTCGAACTGATGGATTTTTCTCTTTCATTTGTACCTGTATAATTTGTACGTTTAGAGTTACGCCCATTTGGAAGTGATCAACGAGGCAATTGCGATGACTAGTCCCCGGTATTGTTGGCTGTGCTAAAACACCAAGAGGATAGTAGTTGTTATCTAGCTTTATTACTGCCTGACAGAATAGTCATCAGCAGTAGCTCAACCGATTGTCGGATTGACTTGTACGTAACGTCGTACGTGCAGCATACATGCGTACAATAATAGCCATCTCTCGAATAGTTCTGGCCAATAGTTGGTCACGGCGCCGTCCCTGGTTGTTTTAAGTGGCTCAGTTTATTGTTGGTTGTTAATGATTTGCTGAACTTGATCAAATGGTTCATTAAAGCCTTGCGAGTCTGTCTATGCCCAGAAGCGAGCGGAGGGGTATTTATCAGCACTTACCAGCAAATGGAAGAGCCTCGCTTGTTTTTCAACATCAGAAGGTCGAGCGCAATATAGTTGCTTCCAAAGTATATCGTTCAGCTACTTTGGTTTAGTAATAGATATAAAGCGACTAGGGTTTGAGGGGAGGGACAATGATTATCGAGAGTTTCGACTTTTAACACCCTTGAAATTAGGTCTGCTTCGAACTTCCTCGTACAGATTGTTTTCAAAGTGAACGAAAGGAAATGAAGCAAAAGTTCGAGAAAATGAGTTGATATGTACCAATGTGTAAGTATGTCGTTAAATAGAATAACTGTAGCAAATCAAGATCCAATTAGGTCGCGCGTAGTGCCTTCATATACAACAATACAGCATCAGAAAAGCATGCCGACAAACAATAATCTAAAATATTTATTGATATTTTTTTAGCTGATCCTACCATCGCTGGCTCAGCAAATCTTTCTTAATCGAATCTCTTATCAATCCCGTAATTCCAAATCCTCTTAGGTAGGACTACTGTTTTTTTTTTTAGCTACTAGACGGTATATTTGTTGGACATTGCGACGTTTCCGGAGTTCAGATGTTTGGATAATCGACCCAGGTCACGAGTACCAAAGATGGATAATCCATTATCCACCCAATTACAAGGACGGTGTAAAAAGACCCAATGCTGGCGGGCAAGAATTCGTTCACTGTAATCCCTGTTGACTTTCCATTTGGCTTCGCTCCTGCGAGCGCTTAGACTTTCACGAGACACATGCTATGTTGTAACGCGGCCGGCAGTCACTAGAGAACTACCACTACGTCTATCTCGCAGGCCAGGCGCCCGTTTCAGATGTTGTTACTAAGGGGACATTTTCCTTGTTATATCCTTATAAAAAAAGAATTCTCCCCATATGGAAAAAATACGGCTTAAACAAATGAAAAAAATCTGTGTCAAAATGACACGGTATTCACTATAATTCCATTTCAATTGCTTATTAGACGCTTTCGCCCAGCCGCGGTTGCCTCGCGTATTCTCGCGGTTGCCAACAAGCGGCTGTTGCTGTTCGCCGATGGGTAGAGAAGACAAAACGAAGTACTGAGTTTTTTTTTGTTCTTATAACTGTTGATATATTCAAAGAATTTACTTGCTTAGGTTGTTTTGTCGTCATTGTTTTTGGTGGTGATCAAGAATAATCTTCTATTGACATTGATTTTGTGAAATCATATCATTAAACGTTTGTAACGTTTGGTGAACAGTTCGATGCGTATGTTTGTTACTCTGAGGAAAGTGCAGCAATATCGAAGAGCGTTCGTGATTCTTTTTTTATCTATCATAATACATCGGAGTTGATCAACAACAGGCGATTAACTTCGCTCGAGCCTGTTTGGGCAAAGAAGCGGTTCTCTTCAAACTATCATTGTTGTACACCACGGCTCAAAGTACAGTTAAATGAGCCTGCGAAAGTATCGGTTGAATTTTATGTCCATTTGTATTAAATGCATCAAGTTATCACCACAATACACATCATTGTTTGCAATTTCTAACTGCCTGAACAAGCCGTGTTTCCCTTTCGTGCCTCCAGAGCTAGTGTAATGATCGTATATGTAATCGAGCTAAGATGCTAACACAAGAGCTTTAGGCTGCGTTTTTCTTTCCGCTGAACCGATTTTACCGCTCGACTCTATATTCCGTAACAGACAGACATTAAAACTCTTCAAATTGCAGTCGGACGTAGTTTTGTTATTAGTTATTACTACTAACGAAAGCTTACTATAT
>NW_019215495.1:0-11258 GCF_002532875.2 Varroa jacobsoni | reverse complement strand
TATATTGGAAAATAGATATCTTTTACAATATAAACACATGTATGAATATGTCATGACTGAACGGTACTTGCGACAATGATTTGCGCTCTTCGTTCAAGAATCCTAAGTTACCAACTTAAACTTTTTATAGACAACTACCATATCAACTTTGTTGTAGCAGTCCACGGGTTACACTTATAAAGACACACAAATTACACGATTGTGTGTGCTGTAATAGTGGATTCGTTACGTCGCTGCAACGCTCAAAAGACGACACTTTTTACATTTGTTTTTGTTTCTTCTTCTATTAACACAAACACAAGGCGCTAAAGGAAACGATGAGAGAATTCGGGAAGGAAATTTGAGAAGTATTGCTTAAGGCTGAGTCGAGGTTAACTCGTCCGTGTGCAGGCTTGCGAACAGAGCTCGTTCTGTTCGACGAGCCCTATAACAGTGGTAGTAATAATAAACACCGACATCATAAATATCCCGAAAAAGAATAAAATAGGACAGCAATAACGACAACGACGACGACAGACAACAACAACCACATTCCAGTGGTGATTCATGTGATACGTGGTCCTGTGTCCGCCGCGAGGTTGGTCACAGGTGATACCCTCTTGACGCCAACGCTCCATCCCAAACACAGTCTCGTTATAATGCCGAATCGTGAATGAATATTAACAGCAACAGCGTCAACTAATCTTCTAGCGCTGAACGACGAGAAGCCTGGCTGTAGGTAAAAAATTCATAATTCCGTTGCGCCTTTGGCACATCGGCGAAAATGCAGAAAGGCTTTACCGAAGCAGCGGCGGCAATAGCCGGTCGGAAGTTCTATTTAGGAACCGTGGGTTCGAATAGGGTGCCGTCTGGAAGGTATTGGTAAAAGGTAGGATAGTTGATCCGAATAGACTCAGTCACTGAGTGATGATAGATGACGTAGGTAGTAAAGTCTTTACGGATTTGTTGAATCGTTGGTAAATCTGACCAGGGAAATACCAGCTTGTCCAAGCTAGTAGCGGTCGTAGAGATTTCGACTCTGAATTTGAAGCTTATGAGCGAATGGGTAGTTCCGTAATTCGAACGTTGTTCATCGATATATGACCGAATAACTGTGGCAATCAAGCATTTGTTCTTCCTAGATATTCCTACGAGCGCATTTCAAATTTCAGATGACGACATAGCAAACATGATTGTACCGTAATAGTATTATACCTATACTATTAAAGCTGTTAATATTTATTGTAGATCACAAAACATTGCCAAGCGGAAATGGCGGACTAGAATGGAAAGTAAAGCCGATGCATCTGTTGTTACTGATGTTGCTCGTTGCGGCGAGCACAGATACTGAATATACGACAATTATGTGAGATTGCCGATTTTCCGTTGTCGTTGGCGGGTGATGCTGCGCGGCTGGGGTAAATTTGATTGGCATAGTAATGTAACCTGATTTTATGGCCTAGGGGTATTTGAGGTGCACGCGCGCGTCTTCAGTATAATACACGGTTTCACAGGGCCGCCGGGACAGATTCGAACGTTAACGAGGTTTTTTTTGCTGTTCTTTTAGTTTATGTAATGATTACTTGAATGAAAATATTGGTAGCAGTAACAGTATGACTGTATCAGTAATCCTAATCACTACTGTAATGGTAGAAGGGCTGCAATATATAATTGTTGTGGTAAAACAATCGTGCCCTATAGTACGAACGAATGGACGGCGTTTGTTTAGGGCTCGTGCAGAACGGTCGCTGTTAACGGACGCGTCCACACATTGCTGTTAAGGGGGTGGAACTGCCCCGTTTGACTTGCAAGGGTACTAGACTGACTATTGGCTGTTATTTTAGTAGGGGGACGCTGGGAATAGAAGCGCGTAATCTGTCCTCTCTTCCAAATGTGTAACGCCTTGAAAGCCACAACGCAGCGTTTTCGAAAACGACTATAATTGTCGAGCCGTACTACTATCAAAAACACGCACTGTATGTTTTTTAGTACTGTGTGTACAAATGATGTGTGCAAAAGGCAGACTAAATTCAAGATGGCTTCAGGAATCTTCAGGTCAGCCGGGCTGTTAGGTAGTTAGATCCAGGTTCAGTCGCCACCTTTGCTCACATCAAGTATTAGACAAAACGCTTCAAACTCAGGGAAAACAACGCAACTCCGTTGGGGTATACGATAGATAGACATTATCACTGCATAGGACAAAATGGATACGCCACCGGACGCCTATTGTTCGGAAAATAAATAGCCACAATGAATAGTTGGGGGTTAAAAAGGAGGATGAAAAACCATTGGCCATAAAATAGTGACATCAATGATGGCGAATGAAAATGCTGCATATAATATTGATAAATGACTAACCAGGGGCTGATTATACTGATAACGATATCAGTAATGAAAACGACGAGAGTATGTAATAAACAGCCGACGTCAAACGTGACAATAATCGAAGTTGGAAGGAACCCTGCGAGATGAGCCTTGCGGGGGTGGATTTATTAGCAGGAAAGGTAATTAGTGGAAGACATGTACACACAGGCACTGACACTTACACATCGAGCAAAATACCTTGTAATAACACCCGCGGAATGAAGTGGTAGCATTGAGACATATAATGGCATGATAAGGTCTGATTGCAGTTAGCGCCGCCATTGTCATCACCACCGCAAATGAAGAAGTGCGAGCTCG
Source organism: Varroa jacobsoni (assembly GCF_002532875.2). NCBI lineage: Eukaryota > Metazoa > Arthropoda > Arachnida > Mesostigmata > Varroidae > Varroa > Varroa jacobsoni. The sequence goes on along the minus strand of NW_019215495.1, from coordinate 8,597 downwards.
TCGCATTGAGGTCGTTTAGTATACACGCATATATAACGATAAATGATGTATGATACATATAACTAGAAGAGTGAGGTTGAACATGATGACGCTGACGATGACTGTTATGATTGGTACATGAAACAAGTGAAGGAACGAAAACATTAAGAAACAGAATACGTCTCTGAGCCGATCGCTACATTCAGGAAAGTTTACCGTATTGGTAATCAGACGACAGCAAGGCCAACGAAGTCTGTCGAACAAGATACGAAAACTTCGAATAGGGAAAAGTGTGCAAAGAAAGTAAAACGAAAATTAAAACGAATTAAAGACAAACAGTCGACTTTTTTGACGGGTAACATATAAAACTAAAATAGACCGACGCGACGTGATCGGCAGGTGAATATACGACAGCTGCAACACGTGAGGCGTAGACAATGATAGTCGTCGGCATGGCGTAATGGCGATAGCAAAAAAGAATGCAGAACAGTTAGAAGCAGCTCTTTAGACAGTATAGGCAAAGAGTTGAGCGATGCCCAGTTAACATTAACGATTGTTCATACACCTGTTGGACGCTCTTCTGTATAAGAGTGACCCATTCATTGCTCGTCCATCCGGATATCGCCGCCACTTCAACTACCGAGTCGCTGATCGATATCTGAACGCACAGAAATAACTGATTTAGCTCTCTGTACTATGTTGTAACGTTGTACGATTATTACTTTTTTTTTAATCTATTATACACTGCTGTATGTTGATATAATTACGATACTATAATTAGATTATAAACTTAATTAGATTATAAACTTACTGGTTAAGTTTAGCAACGATTTGTCGAGACCGACGAAGTGCGAACACAAGAGGACACCGAATGAATGAAAGTCGATGATGTCATTTAAGTATTATTAATGAGATCGGTTTTTATTGCATAAGCAACTCTTGCGTACGTATACAAACAGACAAGAACACACAATGGCACTCAAATAGAGCCTGCGTTTTTCTTGGATGTTTATCGTGTTACGTAAACTGTTTGCGTTTCTTGTCTCTGTATACGTCTGTTTACGGCTTAATCGAAAGTACTTCTTTGTTAGACGATCTGTTTTTGTGAGGGTTATCTCCGACTAGTTGTTAACAATTTCATGCAATTACTCCCCTCTTGCTTTGAAGAACGTCAGTTCGAAGTCGGTCTGTAGTCGTCAGTTGGTGCCTAAGAAGGTCTACACAGGTTAAAGGCAACAGTTCAGTAGCAAAGGAAGAACAAAGTATTTCGATAGTAAACATGGTTCTCAGAGTATTGTATCGGATCAACAGGTAACAATCGACAAACGGTATCGACATATGTTCAATCTTGCACCGATAAAAACACCATAATCCAGATCGGAAACACCATTATTGTTACTGCAGTATATTGTGAACAGGAAATAGCCAAAGCGAACGAATAGTAAACACCGAATAACAGCTGGTAACAGGAGGGTTGTTCACTCGTCCGACGCCGCTCAGGGCCCGCATCTTAACGTGCTATATCTTCTACTACTCGTCAATGACCAAACAGCTTGTACTGTTACCTCTGAGAGTTGGGGCACCCGCACAATTGTGTTTCCAATAAGTATCCGCAAAAAAAAATAGAACATAGATTTGCTATCCAGCAAGGTGCTCTCGTTAACTAGGTATACCGGTAAGGTACCGATTTGTTCGAGATTTCGATAGAAGCCAACAAGTTTCACATTGTAACTATGATATAGCCTTGCAGCAAACGTATGCTCGGTGAACTCAGACGAGAACTAAAACAGACCAGCTAATGCTAATTTATCATAGCATGGTAATAGCCGAAGCATGATGCTGAAGTTTGATGTGCGTCGATTTATTGTTGCAATGCAGCTGCTGGTCACAGAAAAAAATATTTTGCGATAAAAATATTCAGCACAACGAGGATAGCCATGGCGAGCACTTCGATGACCGAAAGCTGTCGTGAGTTCGGCTGCTAAATGTGTTCGTATCACTGCGAAAGGAGGTACTTCATTGTACAAAAACACAAGTGTTTTTGGATACTTTATAGGTTTCAGGGCAATGGGAGAGTAGGGGGACGCGGAAAAAGAACGATAACATATGTGTTCTTTAGAAAAGGGTACGTTTGTAGAGTGAGCGTCCTATTCACCCATCCAAGTCCAAGGAAAGCATCGCAAACGGAAAGAAGCGCTTCTTCTCCAGTTGCCGGTTGCTGCGTAATCTGTAACAGAGCCGAACGAAAACAACAGGCTTACGACAAGAGGGAGCGTGTAGAGTCCAGCAGCAAGGAAAGCGATGACACGTTTTCACGCAACCATTCAATTCGCCACAATTCTGTATTAACTTCTCAACTTAATGGGAATAAAGTACTGAATGTATAAGCATGTAATACCCAGTCAACCTCACTCGACCTCAGGTTCGCTAGAACGGACCGTTCTTTTATGGAACAGACATCGGGATTCTAGTTAGGCTATCGGAACAATTAAATATATTACAGTATATTAAAAAAAGAATATGTGGTATATACGATTATCGAAATGATGAAACATTATCACGATATCTAGTGGCTGAACTTAAAAAAACGTCAAATCGAATCTATTCGAGTGACTTGGACAAAACTTACGATGTAACTTCTGCCATGACCACCTTAGATTAGTCTACTCCATCATCTAATATTCTCATACCAGGTTTGACGGTACGGCATAGTGGAGACTGATTTTATATCCATCTCCATACTGTCATTTACTAGAAGCACAAGTATATAGTAGAGCGAGAGAGGGAGGGAGGGAGGGAGGGAGAGAGAGAGAGAGAGAGAGTACATTATCATTATTATTGAAAAAAATTAGTATTACAGTTATATCGACAGCATTACTATTATTACTACAGATTATTCAACAAGTATCCAAAGAAACAATGTATGCCACCCGCTCCTTTGACTCTATCATAGCAAAGCATCTAGTTACTGAAGAAGTTGATCACTGATTACTGTCCGAATATAAAAATATCTATAAATATATAAGCAGAAATATACGGTTTTAACTAAGACCAGTGAAGCAGGGAGTGTATGTGTTGGTGTAGTCGTATAGAGCAAACTGGCGAAGGATAGACGCGGATGAAAAGTAGTTAACCTGGCGATGATACCGCGAAGCGGATGTGGGTGTATGCTGCGCTGTTACGAAAGATGAATCCTGGCTGCTGGAGACGTGTGCAGGCAGAGATCACTGTTCCAAGAAATAGGAGCAGACGAAAGGCAATGGATGAACGCATCAAACTGCTACCTTATAAGTAACCTATTGAAAACGACACTACAAATACCTGCGTCATATTGACTGGCACCGTATTTTCTTACCACGTCACAAGTGACAAAAACCAACGGAGTCCCGCCGAACGCGTCCCGGACGACAACGGAGTTCTTGAAAGATAGTAAGACTATTACTGAAAGCAGTGATGAGTTTTTTAATAGACTACTAAAAAATACCTAATAGTTCCGGTAGAGGCAGGTGTTCCTGAATAACTGAAGATTGCCAGTTAACGCAGCTGATGCATATTGCCACAACGTTAGTGATACAAGCAATGATGATTAGGGGAGATGAGGTAAAAGGACCGTTGGATGCGTCTGATTACTTCTTTTTGAATGACCATCGGTTGTTTTGAGCTACCCGAATCATTGTATACTGTAACACACGGATGCGCTCTTATCATCTGGAAAGTGAACGTATCCGAAGATGAAAGAAAATGATTGGCGGATAGGTTGGGCGACGAAACATAAAAACGGGCAGCTGTCGTCTGTTGGACGCGCTTTTTAACGGTTGCGGGATGAAGCCCAGACTGTACCTTGAGAGACGAGCGTACCTTTGAATCGACTGACCTGTGGTGCCACGAAGTACGACAACAAAAACTAATACACAACTGAACAGAGCCATAACGCAACAACAATAGCCAGAAACATGCAAGAAAAACAGATAGGGACATTTTTGGGGGGAGGGGTTGCCAATACTACTTGATTCCTATTAACAGTAGCATAACTGATAAGGTTTCTGCGTCGCAGCATAGCGCCGGTCGACCTGGTCAAGTCACGGCGACGAAAAGATGGCATTGACAAGCTACAAACACACTATTACTGAGCGATGACGAGCTGCAAAAGATATGACAACGGCAAACAACCGCAAGCACATTCAACAAGTAGCGCATACATATATACTAATAACTGATAGAACAGATGTGTATATATATGTATGTAACAAAAGTACAGCTGAGATAGCATTCCTAATTAACTGAACGAAAGGGTGCATGTGTAGAAGAAATTCAGAAGGGACAAACCACAGACAAAGAGATTTCTTTCACGATTCTATATACATGCGCGAAAAAAATGTATATATGTATATATATATATATATATATATATATATACATATATACACATATAGAACACCTATTCATATATGCCCGCGCATATTGGAGACGAATATGCCAGGTATTATTAGATCGGTTAATATATTCATAATATGATACAGAGCCACCCATCGTAGTACGTAAAAATAAAACCATTTTACAAAAACACAACCAACAACAACAACAACACCCGCGCAACAATAACATTGAGAACTACAAGACACGAAGGGCAACCAATATTGTCAAATTGATTATAAACTAAATTGAACGCGTTGTGTACAGTTAATTCCCCGGTAAATCCTCTATACTTTCTATTAATACTTATATATACATTTATGGCAAAAGGAGGCTACTAGATTACAGATCTTTTATTACACTACGTAAGTAAATGAAATTCAGTGGACACATGAGGGATAAAGACATTTATGGTACTGTGTGAGTGTAGGATGTCACAGGTGATACAGGCATACTCGTGTAGGATAAACACGGAACAAAGCAACACGGAAAAATCGCATACACAAGATTTATCTACAGATGCAACTCTGAAATAATATTGTTCTTGGGGGGCAATAGACGTTCTGGGGAAGTGTTGATGCATAAAACACAGTAGATATTCAAGAGTTAATTGCAACACCCACTGACCTGTCACAACTACGTCTGGCTGGGGAACGACAAACAATAACAGATGCTCTCTCTCTCTGGTAATAGACACTGATAAGCAAATGTAGCAATGAAATAGAGTTCAATCAACTATAATGGTCCACCTAAATATATAGTATTCAAGTGGCTACGTTCGGACTATGTTGTCAGTACCGAGATAGTTGCTAGAACAGCTGCTCTCACGTATATATCAGCTTCGACAAACGAGGGAAAAACAATAATCTCTAGCGGATTCAACTTGTGTGGCAGTCGCTCATTGTGCGACATGCTAACTTACTATAGAGCGTCGTTCGTTCATGTGTGGTGGGTGGCAAGATCTAGTAACGAATACATTTCAAAGGCCCTTGCCCAATGGATCTCTATCAAGTCAAACCAAATGCCCCAAGTACAAAAGCACAACACCTATAAACGTTTATATACACACACACACACACACACACACACCTATATTGTCGAATATGAATACATTCTAAATATTACTCTTCAGAACGCAGGATCGGTATAATCTACAATGTGTCCAATAGATAATAACACAGAAAATGAACGAATGCGATTTTATGATCAAATCAATGGCAGCAACAACAATGGTGAGAGCCAATCGAATGTTAGATATCGTACACAGAATAATAATAATTTCGGTATTCGATCTGTGGATTGTTATAGCACCGCGTGCTGTAACAATCTGAAGCACAGGCCCAAAAAGAGCTACAGATTGACGCGCGAAGCCATACGAAAATAGTTACTAAAGATTTGAAAAAGATCAGATCATCGTTACCGCCATCTTTTTGAAAAATGGACGGACAAATACAGCAACCACGGCTACAAACAAACCAGAAGCTCCCCCCCCCCCCCCCCCACACACACACACACTCACGCGCACATCGAACGGCTGGCTGCCAGAGATAACGAACGCTGATCACACGACGACAAATACCTTCAGGGAAAATATAAAATTTTCTTAACAATTAGGGAAGGGCATAATTTACACGATGGATAGTTGACGCTACAAATCAAATGGAATAAAACAAATATACCGTGTTTTCTTGTCGAGGGTTAAAAGAGATGTCCTTTAATTAGCAAATAAAAATATAAAAGCATAAATAACAATAACATGTAAATAGATAGCAGAAGAACGCAATACCTTCATTATAGTACCTACGAGCCTAAAGGAATAGCCATCGCAACAACATTGGTAAAAATGCTAAAATTATACTCTAAACAAAAACCCAGTTATACGTGCAGAAATACTTGCTGAAACTTCACATTTAGAGAGAAAATGATGAACATGCATTGTGATGAATAGTGAAACAATGCCGGAGCGAGAATGATCCGTTAATCAATTGCTAACAAAGTCTCTCGTAACGGTTTTTTTAAATTAAAGAAGTGCTGAGATACATACTTGTGAGTCGTAACACATTCCTTGAAAGGGGTATAACTATTGTCAGGTATCTAGCAATGATCAGGTTGCTGATTTCTCCCTCTTAGTTTTTGGTCATTAATTTCTTTCTCAATATATAATACAGAGCTCAATTTGTCACTAGCCCGGCCAAATGCAGGTTCCTTATTTGTTTCTTATATATAACTGACAAAGCGTGTTTGCTGTACGACGCTACGATTTACGGCTTCAGGATTCAGTCGTCTTTTGCCGGGTCTTGCTGTTACAGAGGCAATCGCTCGAGAGCCCTCTTCGTTTCACTTGTAACTGGAAATGACCAGTTTGTAACGTCATACGTTAAATATACCAGTTCTTCGAGGCTTGGGCAAGATTTTTTCTTGATGCCTGATCCGTGAAAACTGAGAGAATTTGAATCGGAGAGTAGCCGAATTGGGTACCCCGCTTTTTGGCTAGCAGTCATCTTGCATAGTCCTGTACTCATAAGGATTCCCTTTTTGTTAGTCTTTTTGAAAACTATTCCATAATAACTATTTTCACTACTTCATATCAATATCTCTTCCGTAACCAATACAAATCGAGGGTAGTTGTTACTTTATCCATCAACGGACTTTGAGGAGAACTATGATACCTCCATCTTTGCTGTACGTATATTGGGGATCCTGTCTTATAACAAAATGCCCTGTACCCCTTCCAGCGATCAGCGCCGAGCCAAAAAAAATGCCCCTATCAGGTTTCGAAGCAAGAAGACGGATAATTATACGTTGTAGAAGCAAGCTGTGAACTACTATTACTTGTATTCTCGATGTATCCGAAAGAGGCTTCGACCCTTTTGTCCGATAAACGACAGAACAACAACTGTCCGCATTTTAAGTTAAAGAACCTTTGACTGTCAAAGCCCATTAGTTACTGATACGATGCTTATCCTGGCCAGAGGAATACAATAATACATCGCTGCTCTGAACTCGCGTTCAGGGTCTATGTTGATTAACTAGCAGCTCACTTGGTGCCCGCTATGTAACCTGTATGGCCTTTTCTTTGTGTCAGTTATCTCGCTTTTAGAAAAATGAAAGACGTCCCATAGTAACAACAACAGAAGTAAACTAACACGAACAGAATCTGTTCGATTCTTACCACTAAGCACACGACAGCCGAAGCAACACGTGTAAGCATACACACAACAATAACACGACTAAAAACAACATAAGTGAAAAGAAAACAGACACGTCAGGCATTAGATGACAAGTCAGATATACATATATATATATATACATGCAGGATAATAATGATGACGATAGAAAACTTTTGAGATTTTTCGCGTCGTCGTCGTCACGACGACGACGACGACGACGACGATAATGTAGTAAGGAGACGAGGCTGTGCTAAGAGGACAAGATATGTCAGTGAGCGTTTACTGCCATTTCGGCAGCCTCTGTTTCTCAAGCGCCAAACATTTTGGCCAAAAACAAGTTTCCACTTGAAAGGTCGGCCACACAGAGAAGTTATTATTATTACTACTACTGATTCAATATATATTGTCACGGCTATGAGTATAATAACATAATACAATAATGTAGAATAGACGGTCAGCGTTCACATCCAGTTTGTACGAAGAGACGATGATAATAAAAATGAACAAGGAGGAGCAGGAGGAGGAGGAGAAGGGGAAAAAGGACAGCAAAGATAATTTTGTTTTTGTGCACTTTCTCTCAGCCGTTGCGTAGGGACCCCTATTGTTGTTATTCATGATGAGTTAATAATAAGCCGAAGTTTCAGGTTGTGTACATAATAATAATGAAAAAAACATGATTACATAATAACAAAAGAAGCCATTACTGTCCTATGACAAGATGGAGGAAGATAACAATGATAAGCGATGACAGAGGATTTCCTTGAAGTTTCCACGTTCACTGGGTGCGTTCACTATACCAGACATAGATTTGGTTGTAGCCTCGTCATTCATCAGCTGCTACTAAAACGAGTAAGTTATTAGTTGCAATTAAATTGAATGTGCGTACAAAGTAAATATATATATATATACATACATACTTTGTATATATATATACCTTATATATAGTTCACAAGTTGGTGCGCACCAGGGCACATTGGCCCAGTTAATTCTCCCGCTAGTTGACTCAAAAAGCAAAAGTAACGCTATCGTATATAT